>NC_045138.2:14758433-15058433 GCF_008831285.2 Nymphaea colorata | reverse complement strand
TCACGCACTTGCAGAGTTTGCGCAGCTTGCGCTGATGGTGGGCAAGGGGGCTCGAGTGCCGGCGTGGGGTCGAGATGAAATGGGGTAGATGGGGGTGCGGTACGGCATTGTGGCGGTGGAGAGCCGAGATTTGGGGGAAATCATTTCAGGATTTCGACAAGCCTTGCTCCTGACAGGACGTGCAGGTTCTGCTCGCTGATCTTTGAATCCTCTCCATGTTTGTAATTTCTGGTTAAAGAGCTTGGTGCATCTTATGTTTATTTGGTCTGGTGTACTTTTTTCTATTGTTCCCTCTATGCATTTTGATAAACACAATGCATTTTGATAAACACAGAATAGATGAAGTTGTTTTTTTTTTAGTGAAAAGTTGCTAAAAAGTTAAAAATTTAGATGACTTATGATATTGAGTCTCTGCTTTGTGGCGTTGAAACAAGGGTGGGCATTAGGCCGGGCCGGTGAGCCTGGTCCGGCCTGGCCCATTTAAAATTTAAAAATAATTTTTTAAATATAAAATATATTTATTAATAATATATATATTATTAAAACAAAAAAATTAAAAAAATATTTTTTTTAATCTAAACGGGCTGGGCCGAGCTGACCTGGGCCCCTATTGGGCCTGGTCCGTGCCTAGGCCAGGTTTTTCCTGGCCCAAGCCTAGCAACGGCCCGACCCTTGCTCGAGCAAACAAGCTCAACAGTTACAAAAAGGTCCCAACCCTATAGTAAAGAAAGATTGAAGAACAGCAAACAAAATAATAATAAGTCTTCAAGGCAGACAGCTTCTCTGAAGTTTGTTTATAGTTAAAACTTTCTATAAGGGGAGAAAGAGAAAAGAAGGCTGAGGAGGAGGATTCAAGCAAACAAAGAGTCTAACAGGCAGACACAGGTAATGATTTCTGTTTCGCGGACTATAGGCATAGGCAGACTAAGCCCATGTGTTTCATGTCTTAATATTCTGCTCATTAAGGTAAGATAACAAGTTAACAACTCTTGCTCCTGTAGACAGGGCCAAGTAAAATGGGTAGACTTGCGAATGTTCAGCTCATTGAGGTTGAGAACCGAGTACTAATGCACAAAAATATCACTTTTTTCCATTCTTTGCAATTTTTATGTTTTGCTCGATAGGAAATAAACTTAATAATGTGATGGAAAACTATATTACTCGTTGCTTCCCATGGCAGCTTGGTGTTATCAGTTACTTTTTTACATCAATAAAACACAATCCATTGTTAGCAGATAAGATACAATCCATTGTTAGCAGATAAGATATGTAAATGAATTGAGTTAATAGAATCTCGCTCAGAGAAGATGTGCGCAAAGAACCCATCAAGGAACAATCAATATGAACGCCAAGAAAATAGAAGTTCTTCATCTACTGGTCTCAGAGGAAGCCACCTAGCTGGACAGATGCAGAAACAGGCAGCCAGAGAACAATGGGAGAGAGGCCCGGCAAAATGCGCCGGGCAGGTTCCTTTTGCTTTTTTTTTTTTTTTCAAGAAAGCAACCTTCCTCAACAGATGCAGAAACAAATAACCAGAGGACATGGGAGACAGACTGGATAAAGTGTTCCAGTAGGTTTATTTCTGCTGAAAGAAGCAGAAACGCATTACCCTTTCACTATAGGCAAAATTTAAGCCTCTAAAACAGTTCAGGATCGAATGAATACAACCCAAATAGGCGACCAACATAAGAAAAGAGGGGTTTGTTTCATCAAACAAAAACCCCAACTATCTAAGCATCGAATCGGGAAAGAGAGAAAACAAAGCAGAAAACGCCAACAAAAAGAAGAAGGAAAAAGACTCACATCGAAACAGTGCAACCATCAAGTTGCTTCGGGCCTTCCGTGGCCCCAATCTTCACCATGTCACCGCTCTCGGCGCTTCTGCAAAACCCTTCGTTTCCCCTAATCTGTCCTTTTCGAGTTTTCGTGCCTTTCAGCGGTTGGACCGGAGCACAGTACTCGGTTCGGTACCCCGTCTCCGGTTTATATGCTCCAGATCCATTCACAATAAGGCATCTCATGATCCGGTCTGGTCTTTGACTCGATATAATATATTGAAGTTAATTTTGCATCTAAATCTCAGTATAATATTGGGAATCATTTGGTGTTGATTTGTTCGTTTCCTGGAAAGAGGTCACGCCGGAACAACATCTCAGCCGGTTAGATCCCATGGTGGAGCTCACTCGAATCAAATCCATTCAGTTTGTTCCAAACCCACATTAAAAGAGTCAACTTCATGATATTCTCAAGGGCGAATGCCTAAAGAAGTAAGTAGGTTCCCAACAGTGTTTGAGAAAGCAAGTGAAGACATCAGCTGGAACGATCAAGAGATAAAAGAAGTGTTAGCAGCTGCAGCGTCATGATCAAAAAGTATAAAGCAAGGGAGCTCCAGCGACTAGCTTGCTCAATGCAGCAAGAGCGCATTTGGTAGCCTCGGATGTGATCTTAGCATCGGCATTGATTGTTGATCTACTGTTTAAACAACCAGTAGGTTGGTTTTCAAATTCCTTCCACATTGAGAAACCGTATCCAACAGAGGAGGTGTTCAATATCTAAAGGGGCATTTGAACAGGCGGCATTTCATTGTAGCAGTACAACTTTACTTCCATCCTACGTTCAAAGTTCCACCTTCCATCAAATGTGGAATAAAACTCCCGGGAGTTTTGGGTGGATCGCATATTTTAATACTTGCAATAAAGTCACACTGCAGGGATTCTCTTCTTAGCAAGGCACCGTCCATCTCCTGGGCAATGGTATACTCTCTCTCTCTCTCCCTCACGTTCACAATCAGGGCTCAAGATCTTTAAATTGTGACGGCAAACGTCCATGTATGTAAGAGTTGAGGTAAACCTGATCTTGGTTAAAATGCATATGCGAGAGAAACACTGCCAAATGTTTAGGTTAATTCCAGTCGTTTGAGAGCAGTTGTAGAGTTTAATTATGAATTTTTATTTGTTACGTTGCTCAATTTATTAAATGCGCCATCTAGTTCAAGAAATTCTAGGAAAAGCCCTTTACATTTCTCCTGGTCACAGAATATATGCATCGTTTTTAATTTACACTTCGCTTTTGCTTCTGTTGTTCACTTTTAGGGAGTTAAGTTAGCGCTTAAAAAGTAATGGCTCAATTAAAGGAGCATAAACAACCAAGAAGGTTTCCTATATACAATATCGTGTGTCCATTATATGTATGACATTGAGAACACAGCGTGTTCGTGAAAAGGCCACTACATTTTCCATCTACGCTGAAAATATCACTATCATTATGTTGCTCAAAGTGACAAACAAGTAAAGTCCCCTGCTAGCCCCTGCCAGTACACACCCACGCACGCACGCACACACACACACAGAGAGAGAGAGAGAGAGAGAGAGAGAGAGAGAGAGAGAGAGAGAGAGGAATGTTATACATATATCCATTCAAGTATAAAGGGAAAGCTTCAAACTTTTACATATTTTTGACACCCTAAAATAACTTCATACCAGCTTATATATATGAATACATATATATGGAACAAAACATACAAGGCAATTATTTGAAACTGACATAGTAGAACTTCATCTCAGGAGAAAAAACATAATATTGGCACTTGTAAAGAATGGTCACATGGAGTCTGAAGATCAAATATAAGATTTACTTCACATTCTTAAGAATTAAGGTAGCTCCTTCACCCTTGTTTCTAATGCAGCGGCTGAAGTTCGTTCCGAAAAGTAAAGAGGGCAGCTTGTTAACATGATTGCGAGGGACAGCAGAACTACTTCACTTCCAGCTATCCTCAAGACTTTTCACCTCAGAACATACTTGATAGTCCCAGGGATGTGGATCTTCATAATATAGTCCTCCCAGTTGATCGATTTTGGATCAAAATCAAACAATTTTGCTTCTGAGTCATTGATCTTTGATCTCAACACATCCGAATTTTTGTCGTCAAACCTGTATTCATAGAGTTCAGTATTCATAATCCTCAGTGGCATATATATTATATTTATGGAACCATTAAACAAGTTTATCTGTGGAAGACCAGTTAAATCAATTAGTCCCTCACCTTCCCTTGAAGAAAACATAAGGCTCATAGAGCTCAGCCAAGTACATCACAAAGTTGTATTTCCTTGTCAAATTATTGTAGGTGCTGTTAAACAGTTTGCAGAACGCTTGGTTTGCCAATGCAGCCCCTGATGAAGGAAATGTGAATGAACGTAGTATAAGAGCAACAGCCAAGAAGAAAAACAATCAATCATCTCCATTTATATATCTTGGTTGGAAGACACCATACTCCATAGATTTAAGAAGATGGATCATGTTAATGCATGGCTACTTGAAGCTCTGTTAGCGACAGACCACTTACTGGCTACTGCGTGCTCATGCTTCTTGAGAAAATGTTCAATATTTTCTTGAAGTCAAATTGAAGGATGAACTGCTGCGAATTTCACATATGTGCACATGCAAGCGCACTGAAGCCTCGCTGCTTAAGAGGATATGATGCGAAACTTAGGAGGAAAGACGGGGAAAGAAAGAAGAAATCAAGGAGAAAATGTGAAACATACTCCTAGAGGTAGCTTATGATAGAGAGCCATGTATCTCCTGAATCTCTCCATGTTGCTGAAGAGGGAGACCTCTCTCACGATGATGGGCTTCCCATCCTTCCCGTAGCATGGGTTGGCCTTGAAGTAACGGTAGCCACACTCGACTATCTTGGAATACCTCACAGGATTCTGTACAGAGGATCCGACATGGTAGATGAACTGCGAACCCCGATCACCCGAGTGCACCGCCATGCTAACAATCATGGAATTAACCACCATATCACCTGGGATCTGCAAGAACAGATTATTAGACCCATTAACGTAATAGCAACAATGGTACTAGATCTTTCCAGAATTTATACTTGATAAGTAATTGAGTAGATTTTGGTTATTCAATTAGACTGAAGTCTATCTGACATTTGTCCTAAATGTAGATGAAAAACATCTTATCACATCAAGGATAAGCTCCCCATTAGCCAGAAAGGAGGTAAGCTTCCGCTTGCAGTAATTAACCAGCAAGCTGTCCACAGTTCTGCACATATGAATGAGAACACTAAGATTAAGCTTGTTTTAATTAGCAAGCTGGGGTTGGGTTCATCTCTACCAGATTTGCCAAGAGACTATCTCAGACACCGAACTCTCAACCTCTGTCAGCTTGCCCATTATTTAATTGGTGCCTGAGTATCAGTTGCAGACATACCTTGTGCCTTCCATCCGACCGGGGAAAGGATCATAATAAGTGCTCTCAATTACTGTAGGGCGTAGGATCACCACTGGTATATCTCCCCTTTTTTCTCCAATCAACATCTCTCCCATGGCCTTTGTGAAGACGTAAGTGTTTGGCCAGCCAGACAGCTTTGCTCTGTAGAAAAATGTACATGGAGATTCATAAGCTATCTTGAGAAATGTACATGCATGCAGCTTTTTATAAGCATGATCATTGTGCTCCTACAACCAGATCAACTTGCTTATGGGACTTTGTATGTACCTTTGAAGGCCTAGGTGCTTCATGGCAGACCTCTCGGCCTCTTTCGTTGCGCCGTCGGCCCGAAGTTCCTCCAATCTCTTGGTCATGAGCTGCACCTCAGCTTCTATATCTAGAGCCGAGTTTCCGGCGAATGTTTGACCCATTCGAAATGCCGTCTCTGGTATCAACCCAGTTTGGGAGCCAGCAACATATGCTGTAAACCACAACAAACATAAAAATAAAAGGCATTATTTTACTTTGAGTGCATCAATACCGCATTCTAAAGCATGCCTTCAACCAAATCTACATCATTTAGGGGCCTCCTTTGGTTGTATTAAAGAACAAAACCGCTAAAGAAGGAACACATGCGCACACATATCTGCGCGCACAAAAGGAGTTAGTGATACTGCTGCAATTTAGATGGGTTGCATATTTTCAAAACATGGTTGTTTATTTGATTGAAAAGTTCATCAAATATTACATTCCCAAGTCACCAAAGGCAACTCTAGCTCCACTCGAACTGGCTGGGTTAATTAGCTCGATTCGAGCTTGAAGTTAACTGAAAAGTCAAGATTGCAAACGAGTTGAGTTTGAGTTAGATGAACTTGACTTGATTAAACTCAAGTAAGTTAGTTTAATATAAGTTATATTTGTTTTTCATAATTTTCAAAATTAAAACAAACAAAAATTGTGATGGGAATGTTGGTAAAAGAGTCGAGTACGAGCTTTGCTTGCAGGATGCAACACACCGCATCCCCAACTCATCCGCTTGAAAGGGACCAAAGCATCTGACCACAGATATCCTCGCTTCCTGTTCGTTTTTCAAGAAAACATGGCTTCCACTAAGCCGTGGTCTGCTCCTTTGATCTTTCTTCTCCCGCTCCTCTGCTGTCTCTGCTTAGAGTTGGCAGCTGCAACTGTAGTCATAAAGCCAGACAAGAACGTCAGTTTGCCCAAAATTGTGAAGTGCACGGTTAAGCACTACAAACTTTGCTACTCGATCCCTTTAAGCTGCCCCAAAACTTGCAAAGTGGATTGCACAATCTGCAAGGCTGTTTGCGGTAACTATCCTTACTGCCCTAATTTTTCTTCATAAAAATCCATTACTTTGGCTGGCGCCCAAGTGAGACCAGACCCATCATCGTTCAGAAAATCTGGTCTCATGCTCTTTATTTTCCCCATATGGTCATCTGCACTTCCATACAGTATGATGTGTTCCCAATATTAATTCCCTTTATCTGATCTGCAGATTGCGATAGGCCTGGTGCAGTGTGCGAGGATCCGCGTTTCGTGGGTGGGGATGGAATCACCTTCTACTTTCACGGCAAGAAGGACAAGGACTTCTGCTTGGTCACTGATACCAACATCCACGTCAATGGCCGCTCCATCGGCAGGAGAGGCGATGGCATGAAACTCGCCTTGACTTGGGTTCAATCGATTGGAGTCCTCTTCGGTAATCACAAACTCTTCGTTGGTGCCAAGAAGGTAAACACTCTCTCTCTCCCCTTCAAGTGATCATGGAGGTTCATGAGTTCAATGGATGGTACTTGAAGGCGTTTCCGAACTGGATGAAGTCATGTTATGTCATACTGATAAGTTAGTGATAACTATAGGTCACTGGATGGGACGACGCGGTTGATCAACTGGTCATTGGTGAAGTGCAAGACTGGCTTCGATGGCCGCGGAATGATCTGCAAGAAGTGAAAAGATTATCACCTTCAAATAGATGGTTGTTGAGCAGTCCTTTCAATAATGCTTTTCTCGATCGTGTTTTGGTTTACGCGTGTCATGTGGAAATAAACAGGAAAGGGATGGAATGGCGCCGGGGGAACACCTCTGCCGTTCCTTTCCTGTTTGAATGTGTGTTGGCTTTCTTTGTTTTTCCTTCGACTGTTTTTTCGTTGTCAAAAGATTTGGCCTTGGTTAAACTTGGTTCAGTTCGAAAAATATATATATATAAAATGCAATATCCAAGTGAAATCGAACTCCAGTGTGCTAGAACTCAGCTCAAACTGGCTCATGAACAGCCCTACATCCAAGGGCCGAACCAAAATTTCTAGTTTAAAGGCAACACCTGAGGCAGCAAAAAAATAGCCATGAGATATCAATGTAAAACAAACATCTTTTGTTTTGTGGGTTTGCATGGGCAACTCTGCCAACACAAGCTCGCACGCACAGATCACATGTTTGTATTGTTTGATAGAACCTGCATCTCTGAGCAAATCCAAAGTGGGATTTTAGATCCGAGCCTATCAAGTGCCCTCGTGTGAAGTGTTTTATTAGTAAATTAACAAATCTCAGGGAATGCTTGAAGACCCAGAAAAGTTTAGGCAGTTGACCAATCTGGAAAAATATATCACGGCAATTAAGATCTTTCAGAGAGAGGAAAGAAAAAAACATAAAAAGCGGTGGAATAGAAGCAACTGAATGGACGAGGAGAGAAGTAGCCTCTGGGTGGGTGTCGACTTTTTTTTTTTTTAACTTTCATTCAACAAATGTGCTCTTCTATTTTTTTTTTTAACCTAATTGTGATCGTACGATCGATTAGGCGCCAACCAGCCAATATCTTTCTTAAAGATCAGATCCCACCCCGACTTTGTAACACATTAAATATTAGAACAACAAAATTGACCGAATTCAAACGAACGATCATACCACTAATAACGGGACCGGCAGTAAATTCAATTAGCTACAGTTAAATTGCTAAAGAATATATATATATATATATATACACATTTGAATGATTGCACCATTCAAGATCATACATCAAATCAAAACCATTTTTTTTTATTTGTTTTCATCTGTTTCCACCACCAGGGAGGCCTGCTGGAACCCACTGCGGAACTAGGCTTTGATGGAGGGAAGGAGGGAAGCGCCAGGGCTCCCCTTTGTCCACCCATGATCATGGGTGGAATTTTCCTGCCCACCCATCCAAGACGAGTGGGGTGGGTGGGCGTCCTACCTGAGATGGGTTCAATGGCGTAGCACATGGTGGCTGGTGTGGGCAGTTGCCCACAGTCTCATAAAATTAGTTTAATATATATGTTAATATTTTCATATATTTGATTGTTATACATGTAAGTGCCCCAAAGAAATTAAAGATATTGAATGAATGCCCCTACCAAAACAAAAATTCTGGCTTCGCTTGTGGATGGGTCGGATCCTCAAGTGACAGCAACAATTGCCACACCACACCACTGGGCGGTCACTTGAGAGGGAAAGAAAGAGGGAAGAGAGTGATAGAGAAAAAGATGAGGATGATGTCCCCTTATGTAAGGCTAAACTGTATGTCACCATCTAGTGAGAGTTTGATGTGTACATCTTGAAGCTAAACATGCAAATGAATTTATATTTTTTTTTTATTAATGGAAGGACAATTCTGCAGCCCAAGTTCACCGGAACCATACACATAGATTTCTAATTTTGACAGAGAGCTCGAAAAGCCCGAAGCCCCTCACTTTTTCCCTAGCCCATAGGGTTCATGCTGTTTCAAGACTTGGTAGGAAGCAAATCACCTATCAATTAGAACGTTGCACATCCACCATTTACAGTTTAAAGAAATAACATCTATGAGAATCACACTGACTACCATCTCTTCACCGGCCCATTAATTTAACCACCTACACTATGTCCTTTGGACGAAGGGATTTTCAGATTTGAAAAACCAGACATTAAAGGGATTTTCAGATTTGAAAAACCAGACATTAAAGGGATTTTCAGATTTGAAAAACCAGACATTAAGAAAGTCATAATGTTCATTTGATGAAATAACATTCGTGACACAAGATTCTCCATAATTAAGCAATAAGAAGTAGATAGAGTGCAAATTGAAGCTAACTTTAACCTTTGCCTTTTCCCTGTTCATACATTAGTCATTTAATATCTGAGGAGAGTAAAGCTTGTCGCCAACCAGGAAAATAACAAACATTCGCCTTTAATGGACCTCGACATGGACCTCGATATGTCAAACATTGCCTGGAAAATTTTCCACTGCAGCCTCATATTTATGCTATTTAAGGTTGCAAAGCAATAAGATAATATCTTCGCCATTATACATATCGACAGAGAGATAGAAGAAGTTACTTGTTTGATTATTAGGACAACCTTGAAGGGTACCTCATGATGTTGCCAAAATTTGAAAGTTATGATTCCTCTAATGTGATTAAAGCCAATTAGATTGATAAATAAACCATGTTAAAAACGCCCTACATTAATTAGATAGGGAACTACCCCCTGCAGAGTTGCTTCAGAATTAGATTAATGAATACTTTGTTGACCAAGTTAACCAACCAGTTATCTAATTAAGCCCGAGTTCACGTTGATATTTTTTCAGTCAATATAGGACCGTGGAGGCACACTTTTTCGAAACTAGTGCATGCCTTAGAAACATCAATAATGCGCCAAAATAGATATCCGGTAATCTGTTATTATTCTGCTGTAGTATGGAAAAGTTTGCTGCACATTTTTATGCTATATATCTAGAATAGTTACATACTATTTTTACATTTACCTGCCACTAACTTGTCGACATTATCTCAAGAAAACCTGAAAAATTTCAGGTTCAAAGCGATTATCTCACATTTAGATCTTTGTGAAAAGGAAATTTTTACATAGGACAAGATTCCTTTGCTTTTAGGTAACAGACTCTTAACAGTTGTTACCGCTAGTGCTGCACGAGGTGTGGTCAGGGTCTAAAGGCTCCTTTCTTTTTTCCATGCTTTTCTGTAATCCAGGTCTAAAGGGTCCCACGACCCACTTGTATAAAACGATATGCTGAGGTGATTAACTTGTGCATACCTTCTCTTCTTCCTCCACAGCCTGAGAAGAAAGAGGTAGCCATGGTTGAATCTCATGCTCCCCATGATCAGTCATTCCATACTGTTCTTCAGAGTAAGTTCTCTTTTTCATTGCTCATTTCCAATCCTTTCAGCTACCAGCTTTCCTTACTGATCTTAAAGTCCTCATTTCCTTAGCAAATCATATATCTTTTTAGTTCCCGAGGAGTTTGTTGCATTACCACGTGCATGTCTGTATCAGTCACGGTTCAAATCGTCATGTCATGTCCCTTTCCCTAACCAACCATCCCAAAGTAGTGCTCTTCTCTTTAAGATGAAGCAGGAGAGCAGACATGGAGGTTCATCCCGTCTACCACCACAATGGCCAATATCCTGATCATGGATACCGTTCATTTGAAGAAGTTGTTAAGAAAAATGGGTCATGTCGTAGTTCTGTTCTCATCTCAATTTTGCATCTAGGAAAGGGAAACTGACATGGACTTGACAGTTATTTTTGTTTGTTTTTTTGCAGTGGAGATGATGAACAAGCTGCCTACAGCCATGAGCGCCAATGGGCAGCAAGAAGGGAAGGAGGCCCAAGGAAACAAGAATAAGATTGGTGGCTTAGTACTGAAACGTGGACTCTTTATGCATCTCAGTAGGTAGGTCTCGTCTGCCTTGCTAGTAAGGCTTTACTTTGTGCATGGAGGAAGCAGGAGATGGATCTCTTGCCTAACACAATCCGCTGGTTTCTCTGTACTCTTCATTCCTTTGGCAATCTCACACTACATGAACCCCTCATCTGGTTATAGACCTTTCAGTTGCTTCACTCCAAAGGTGTTGCCATGCACCATCCTGCTGGGCCTGCGTCTGGGGTTTGACAACTTCACCTACGCTTGGGGGATCTCATACATCCCAGTTTCCATTGCCACCTTGCTGCTTTCTTCTCAACTGGCCTTCACCACAATCTTTGCCTGCTTGATCGTCAAGCAACCAATGAATTTTTCCACACTGAACTGCATTATTCTGCTAACGTTGAGCTCTGCTCTTGTGGGCATAACCAGTAGCCATGAAACTCCTGCAGGGGTGACCACTTTCCAGTATGCAATGGGAGTTATGTCCACAATGATCACTGCCGTTCTCTTTGGTCTGTACCTCCCATTGCTGGAGCTACTGAACGACCATTTCAGGAAGAAGCAGGTGGCAGTAAGTTTCAGCCTTGTGTTGGAGACCCAGATTGTGATTCAGGCCACTGCCAGTACATTTTCTTGTTTGGGTATGGCTGTGTGTGGGGATTTCAAGAAGATCATGGCAGAAGCAGAAGGATTTGGTCTTAGGCAGCTGAAGTATTGGCTGTGTTTGGTGCTTGGGGCAATTTCATGGCAGATGAACTTTGAGGGGTCTGCGGGTTCATTTTCTTGACAAGCTCATTGGTGACTGGGATCTGCACGACTGCACTCATTCCAGCAAACGTTGCATCGCCTGTGATATTTTTTCATGAGGCCTTCAGTGCAGAGAAGGGGTTTGCTGTGATCCTGTCTATTTGGGGTCTCTTTTCTTACCTGTTTGGAGAGTACAAACAAAACAAGGCCAAGCCCAAGGGTACTACTGTACAGCAGCAACCCACCTTATAGAGTCACCATTCAATTTTGCTATATATCTATATCTATATGTTTACTTGTTTTATTAAGGTGGGCTTAGGCTTACGGTGGACTTCAAAGGTGTGAAATAAAATGGAAAAAACCCATACATTTTAGTGGGTTTTCATCAAGGATAATGTGGTGTTTGAATGGAGGACGTACGGGCGAGACAAAAAGTCTCTTGAATTCTCTCCTCTTCTTCGGTGCTCATCGTATCTCCGATGTTCATCTTATGTGTGGCGGCACCCATCCGTCATGGCGGGAGATCTACTGTTAATGCTTCTAATGTGTATTCGCTATGGCACTCAAGGTCAAACGCTTTTCTATTGAACCTGAAATTTACAAATTTTTATCCAAGTAGGGCTCTTCAATGAATCGAGCTAACGAGCTCGACTTGAACTCGCTGCAATTGTACGCCAAACTAGATCTTAAGGCACGTGAATGGGAATGGAAATTTTCATTTACTCTTTCAAACAATATTCAATCCATGTTATCCTTTGTGGAGGTACAATGCTATATGAATAACGACAATAAGAAGTATTCTTACAAAAAATAGGTTAACATTACCATTTGTTGTCCGTCGACCAAATTATACTGATGGAAGCCAGAAAGTTTTCTTCATGTATGTTGTCGAGAAGGGAGTTTCTAAGAAATGATTTCTGTCTCTCTGTTTCTCTTTCCATGTACTGATATTCCCTCACCTTTTTCTTCCAGCTTTTCCAAAGCTTCTCCCTCATATGAAACTCTTAAATAAGACAATCTAAAACTCTATCATGTAACAATAACTGGCCTAGATCTGCCCAAAAACTTATAAAAAGCCAACACCAGATGCTTCTAGCTGGTATGTAATTTAGGTACATGAATCAATTCACCAACAAAGAAACCTCAGACTGAAAGTTACAACTAGAGAACTTTGAATGACATAGTTCAATAAATTAGTGTCTAAGACATTGATATATGGAAAGAGCTGTGTTGATTGATCTAGTTTCTCATGTGGACAAAATATATGTCAATCACCAAACATTGTGCTCCTTAATAACAACTCCTTAATTTAAGGCGATATGATTAATTGATTTGATAGTTGAGAAAGGAAAAAGAAAATCTGGTTTCGAGTCTGCTGCAACAATGAATCGCAAGAAAACAACTGATTTAGTGTCTGCCAAATTAATCTGATAGGCTTAAAAAGGCCATGTTTTAGTGCTCTCATCTTGTAAACTACTTGACCGGCTCATCATGTTTGTTTGTTAAAAGTTGTTTATGATTTCTTGTCCTTCGCACACTCTCATTTCAATAGCAAAGAAATGACTTGTAGGTTGGAAAAATATATATGGAGCAATATTTGTCTATCTAGATTACCTCTTCTTCAGTAGTGTTGAGTTTCTCTTTTTATCTTTTTTTTTTCTTATAAAGTCTTCTACATTTAATTAGTAGGCTGACTGCGACAACTCGATGATATGATGGAGGCATTGGCTCCATTGGTGGTGACTTGCTAAACTAAAAGGAAAAAAAGAAGATATTCTTTTCCATATTTTAATTTTAGCACACATAATTGTCAGGTAACTTTAGTTTATAGTGTAGTTTGCTTGAGCAAAATAGAGGAAAAGAGCACTTCTAATTGATTTTATCAAACGGGCAAGCTGAGCCATTGATGTTCCTTTACTTACTTTTAGTCTAAAAGTTTTGAATGAAAAGATTTGGGAAGAAATTAGAAATCCTTGCCCTCTTTTTTTATTTTTTATTTTTAAAGTCAAGATGAATTTTATTTTGCAATTTTATTTTGGAAGTTGGGGGTGAGTGGCTGGTTGGAGAATTAATAGATGCACTGTTATTATTCTGATTTTCTCAAGCATGGGCTATTAAATTTGTTTTACACTTGCCATGTATGTACACTAGTCAAAAAGAGAAAATGAGTGTACATGTACATTGTATCGAGTGGTGTGCTGAGGACTGTTCAGTCTAAACTTTGATTGGAGAAATCTGTAAATTCTATATATAAAAATGATTTTCAATCTAAATTTGATTTTAATTAGTATATATATATATATATATATATATATATAAACTACATCCCACCTCATTGACACAACCCAAACAAAAAAAACATTGGGCTACTTGAGGGATTTTTCTCACCGTTGGAGGAATCCATGTTATTTATATAATAGAAAAAGAGAGTGCGAGTGTGTGGGTGAGAGTTTGCGCCATGTGCTTGAATCTGCCTATGCCTGAGCTGGAACAGACAGAAGTCCTTGGAATGAATGGACTGGTTCAATGGCAGACACTAGCGGTCCATCAGCTTGATTCATGGGTTGTGTTGTAGAAAACTAGCTAGTTTTTGGAAACCAATGGTTCGGTCAGATATTTTAATTGACATCCCTATATCCTCACATAACTATCTTCAAGGAGTCAAACTAAGCTTGACCACAAACAATGACAAAAGTAGAACCAGAAATTTTTTGCTATAGATCACTTGTTTATGCATAAGAACAGAGCTAATGGACCACCATCACAAATAGTTGAACATCTTATGCTTGTTTACAAATCTTTTTCTTTCATGTATGGGTACGTTAGATTTCTTATTCAGTATCATTTTCCATCCGTTATCTTGTGGTTTTAAACATCATGTCTTCTGTCTTTCTACCAAGAGAATTAAACTATTCAAGTCGAGCACCTGAGTTGGAAATTAGTTTTCAACAGCTTGATACTCCACACAATGGCAGGTTTTTGAAGGAGTCTATTTGAGGGGCAGATAGTTGAAGTTTGCAATATTAGGTGTGAAATATGCTTGTTTTTTTCTTTATATGTATTCAATCTTATAGGGTATGCCGAGAACTCAAGAACTCAGGTCAGTCTCGGATTGGGTCTTACAAGTAATCTGGACCAAAATTATTCCAAATTCCTTTCTTTTACTTGTTTTTGTTTGTTTGTAACTCAGTTTTGGCTCATTGTTATAGCTATTGGTTATTAACATGTACTATTTTATTTATATGACTTGTTTATTTAAACATTGCTTTCATTATGATTTCTCCAGACCGATGCATGGATCGCAAAAGTAAAAATAATTGAGCGCAATATGCATTTATATTAAGTCAATGCCTTCGTTAATTGTTTAAGATTAGATCTTTGTAGGATATAACTTAGTCTGTGTACATGCCAATATATATATATATATATATATATATATATATATATATATATATATATATATATATATATATATATGACATTCATTGATGCATCTCCTAGGGTCTATGTTACAGTTACCATGTAAATTGTTCTATACTTAATACTTTTAACCAATCAAATGAGGAGCTTAATTTAAAAAAAAAAAACAAAAAACAAAACAACAATTACTGTTATGTTAGAACAAGTTCTCAAGACATAACATAATTACGTTTTCACCTTCCAGATGAAAGAGGTCAAGAGTCTGCATTATTTGTCATTGTATCCTTCAAATTAATCCTAGTTAATCAGGACTTCGAGATCCATAAGGTGGACAATGTAAAACTTTGTTCAAAGGGGATCCATCAAGACATATGAATGTTTGACATTAGTATTATACTGTTGTTGTTCCATGAATTTACTGTTGTTGTTCCATTAATTTATCATACAGATCCATTAAATAGTACGTTGCAGTATTCGATGAATCTATCCTGCTTTTTTATGGAGATTCATGAAATAATAACAGTTATTATTACCAAACAACCTCTTATAGAGACTTTAAGGGACATATTGTTAATACGTAGATTAATATGTATCAACTTTATCTCATGACTTTGAATGAGTGACCATCAATATCTGAGAAGAATTTTCTGTAGTGTGTTGCACTCGATGAAGACGCAGATACGAGAAAGAAGGTTGCATTAAGACTCAACCAGCTCAATGAATTGGACATACTGCTAGGTAGACTTGATTAGGCTTGGTCCGGGTTTAAAACTGGTTATAGATGCCAATTAATTCAGTCAATATGATTGACCAATCACAATCTAAATCCATTAATGCAGAGAGAACTAAATTCATTGTGAAAATAGGGTGTGGCACTTTACCCAATTTCGAAAAGGAGATCCTCGCAAAAGGGGATGATTCGATATTGATAGCAACAATTATAAAAAGGTATCAGGATTGTTTCCATCATTTGCCTAATTAGCTAAGTTTTATCGGAAAGTCCATGAACGGTTTGGATTTAACACCTTTGCGAGAAAGGAAAGCAAATTTCCAACCAAAGAATGTCTTTCCCTTGCTTTTTCGGGTGAACCCAATTGAATGATTCGAACCAGCGTGGAATTCCTGAGTGGAACCCAATTGAATATTCACGACTTGGATATATGTGGAATAACATGCTGTTGAACATGAGCCAACTTCTTTCATGAGACCGACAATAAATAGAGTGAAATTAAAGTCTACCGTTCCCTTCTCTCTCTAGTAAATATTCAAACATTATGGTAGCAAATCATACGTGGCCAGCATATTAAGCTTGAAACCATGTAGGCCAGAACACTTAAACATGAAACTATGTACCTCATGAAATGGTATTTTTTTAAAGCTTCGAAGAAGTTAGTGGAAAACGCCTGTATTTTCTTGTCCTGTGAGCTTTAAGGAAAGGTTACTTGTACAAGTGTTAAAGAGAACTTGCATTAAGTTACATGATTTGAGAGGAACATTCCATTTTGAAGAGCTTATTATTCGTCTTCGACTAAAAGTTCCAAGATGCCAAAAAAAAAAAAGCCAAAAAGACTAATTTGTGCTGCAATTGCTTTCTTCTTATGTTTTTTCTGAATGCTTTATTATCTACACGTAAAGTTTCCCCCACTCTTCCTTCTTCAAACATTATTCTCTTCTTTCTTCACACTCCAATATGTGTCTTCTTTTTTGCGGAAGGATAATCCTTACGGCCAAAGACGCATCAACCACCTTCCTCTTTGTTGTCTCATTAGCAGTGCAAGATTTCTCTCCAAATGCATCTGAATTGAGATGTGCACGTAATGGCTACTACATGTAATGGATCATCAAATTATCAGTTGCCATCTCATGTCAAGTGCACATTTGCTACCGTGCCCATTCTTAACGTGGGTCCAGCTGATCAGGCTGTTTAAACCTAAAATTTGATGTCAGCAACGAGCGTCAATATCAACATCAAAGAACTGCAAATAACCAATCGGGGTTCATAAGCTTGCGAAAGCATGAAGCTCAGACAACTCATATTGATGTATGTTGAACAATGAGAAGCTGCGGTTGAACATCTGGCAGTGCTTTCGCAGGTGCGCCCGTCTTCCTCTTTGCGACTGGGAATGCTCAGTTGCCAGCGGCTGCATATGCTCAACATCATTCGCTTGGGTTGGACGCACCAACTAATGAGGCTGTCGTGGAAAGGCAGAGGCACTCAATAAACTCAAAATCAAGGCTAAAGTACTTTCTTTTCAATTTTGCTTCTGACTGTCTTCTTCCTTTATATCTTGGCGATACATGGAAAAGGAGCATCTGAAAGGCCAACCCCCTGGTTTGATTAGAAGCAAATCATGTATTCAAATTCCAAGCTGTTTGTTAAGTTGGGCGTTGGAAATTGGAACCCACCTCGAGATCATGCTGCTCAGACAAAATCTTGTTGATTTTGTAGTTCTTATTTTCTCCCTTACAAGCAGTTGGCATAGCCCGATGAGCTCGTCGTGCGCCTTAAATTTCGTGTCTGCCGATCAAGTACTTCAGGAGAAAATAAAACAGGACAATCAAAAGTGAGTGCACAAGTGCAGAAACATTCCTTGCTTGAAAAATACAGAAAACGCTGACTACAACCATGTAAAAGTAATGGAAAGAAACATTGGATAATCACACAGGAAAACATTAAACAATGGCACAGACCACATCGCGTGCCGGACCTCATTAATACATGCAGTTCGTGCTCAACTGTTCTTGCAACTCGTACACTTCGATCGAATTTCATCTCTTTGGCATATGAAAGAAAAGCTAAATCCTATTGCTGTAAGAAAATTTTGAAGTATCGCGCAAGGCAGTGTTCTCCCGAGAGGCTCATCATTGTCTATAAAGTGGATTTCTTGTTACATAGATTACGTCTTACACAATCCGATGCTTAGGTCTTTTGACACGAGGCACCAGACAAAGAAAACAGCAGTTCCAATGCTCAGGATTAGTCCAAAAAATTTGAATAGGTTATGCTTATGAGCTCTTTCCTTCTCTTTCTGGCTTCAGTTGTAGCAGCCGCATCTGTCAATCTCTTATTATACTTATGTTTATCTTGAAACTGTGTTGACGAATGAAGAATTGAACATTGAGGCAGGGGAGAAGCATGTTCTTTCGAATCTAGATCTGCCAGGACGAAGTTCTCATGGTTTGAGGGATCATTGGTTCCAACGATGGGTATGAGGGCAAGAGCTTTAGAGTGAAAACCAGATACGGGGTTTCCTCCATCTGCCAAGCTTGCACTTGCCCTCTCCATTAGTTCACCATTAGTTCTCCTCCAAAGAATTTTGAATCATAGGGTGGGTATGGTGTGGGCGAGGGCTCCGCGTCGAGACCGTGCGGCGAGAGAAGGACGCGTTGCTTTTAGAAGCACCCTGCGCGTGAGTTTCTTTTGCATACTATTCAATCTTTCAACTAGAAGAAACTCACGCGCAGGGTGCTTCTGAAAGCAACGCGTCCTTCTCTCGCCGCCCGGTCTCGACGCGAAGCCCTCGCCCACACCATACCCACCCTATGATTCAAAATTCTTTGATACGTCAAAGTTCTTTGGATGTTGAATTTGCCTACACTTTGACGTAGGCTTTTAATTACGGAACATGTGATCAGCAACCTACTAGCAACTACGGGTATTGTACAAAATCTGGATCTAAATAACATTGAGGGTCCAAATAATGGTAGGGGTACTTTGTCATGAATGTGATCGTGTAGGCAAATTCAAGGCATGTTTATCCCATAGTCAGAATGACAAAGACCTAGCAGGACCGACCAGACCAGTGACAATAATAAGGTCATGAGTTGATCCAGGACCCAGATCCGTATCCAAAGTTGGTATGCATCCTACCCAACAGCAAAAACAATGATAGACACATTGGATCATGGGCAAGCCTAGCAGGTCCGGATCATGCCATTTTTCAGTGTAAGTATCTTACCATTTTTCACTTGTTTCAGCCATTAACGTGCTGTTGAACATGAGCCAACTTCTTTCATGAGACCTTAAATGAATAAGCCCATTTCAATAACAATTTCTTTTGCGTACTATTCAATCTTTTCAATTTAAATTTTTGGTATTTTTAATCATCTAAACATTTTTTGTTATTTTATTGAAAAATAAATATAATAATATGTTTCAAATTCCTGATTGAATGAAATGAATCACTGAATCGACGGATGGATCCACCGAGTAAGTGCCACAGTGGGTTGAAGTGATCAGCTACTTAGTTATGTGCTGCACTTAAGAAAGCTGAGATTGCCGAATGCTTTGCCATGATCTCTACCATCCATCTTCTGGTACTCTCGTATTCTAACTGTGCTCGATGTGTCGTGGTGACTCTCAACCTTCCCCACCATCAAAAGAAAGAAAAGGGCGACGTTTGAAGCAACATCCCCCACCATCAGAAGTGGTGGCGGCCAAGCAAGATGGCGACTCTCAACCTCCCCCTTCGGGGTATTAGCACCATTTTCCACTTCCTTTCTTCCCTTCTGAACCAGAGAGCGGTAGCTGCTTCTTTAGAGGTGGAGCCAGGATTTTTTTCAGGGACGGACAGACAATCCAACCTCTGGATCTGGGTAGAGCCAAATTAAATTTAAATATGACACAATTAAAAAATATTATTTTTTTCAATGTAAATTTTTTTTTTCATTGTCCAGGGGCCATGGCCTAGGCGGGCCCCCCTCCCTCCGCCCTTGTACTTCCCCTCTTCAATGGTTGTGCTTCCCCTCTTCAATGGCTACAGACGGAGACAAAACTAGGGTTTATTGCTCCAATGCCACCTCGAACTCCGACCCAACTCCTGGCGAGCTCCGAAGAGGTGCAGATCCATCCTCGGATAAGCTCTTGGAACCTTTGGATGCAGTGGCAGAAAGGTCGATGACTCTGGAGGACGAGCCTTCTGGCAATGTTGGACGGGATCCAATGGTGAAGATCGAGCTCGATGCTACTCACGCACATGCAGAGTTTGCGCAGCTTGCGCTGATGGCGGGCAAGGGGGCTCGAGTGTCGGCATGGGGTCGAGATGAAATGGGGTCAATGGGGGTGCCGTACGGCAGTGCGGCGGTGGAGAGCTGAGATTTGGGGAAATCATTTTAGGATTTCAACAAGCCTTGCTCCTGGCAGGATCGGTTCGCCGATCTTTGAATCCTCTCCATGTTTGTCATTTCTGGTTAAAGAGCTTGGTGCATCTTACGTTTATTTGGTTTGGTATACTTTTTTCTATTGTTCCCTCTATGCATTTTGATAAACACAGAATAGATGGAGTTATTTTTTCTTTAGGGCCCGTTTGACGGGCAGGAAATCTCCTGTTCACCAAGAAAAAAAATTCAAATTTTTAAAAATTTTTCCTCCTCATCAAACTAGGGAAGAAAAATGTAACCGTTGCCATCCTTTCCGGAAATATATTTCCGGAAATTTCTTTCCACCGAAAGGGGTGGAAAAAATTTTCCGGAAATAAAAAAATGACCGTTGGGCTTCTCCGTCACTCTTCACAATAGCGCCTCAGCCTCCTCTTCTCCCATCCGCAGGACCGCAGCAGCTCTTCTACCATAGGAACGGCATCTCTCCGCGGCTTCGACCATTTGTAAAAGGAAGACGGTAATGAAGCCGGAGACGACAGCCTCAGCTTCTTGGTTTTCGGCGACCCATAGTCATGACAAAGGGTTTCAATGCCAAAGGGTTAGAGAAAGAGAGAAAGCGACTAAGAGATAGACAAAGAGACAGAAATATAACTAGAAATCGCCGGCGTTTATTGCAACCATCGGCCGTTGGTTTTTCCGGTGATAAAGAAAAATAAAACCTAAAACAAACAGAAATAGATAAAAAACGCCTCATCTCGCTACCATTTCGTCAATCGCTGGTGGTTGTCGACAGCCATTTCTTCCGTCGCCATTCCCGAACTGTCAATCGCCTCCAGCCACAGTTGGTCGGTCTCCAGCCACAAATCGATGCCGGCAGGTGAAGAAAGAAAAGACGACGCTGAGAAATGAAACGAAAGAAAAAAATGTCGATCCCCTCTTACAAAAACGTCGTTCCCCTTTTACAAAATTTTTTTACTTCAGCCCCAGTTACTTTTCTTTATTTTCATTTTTATCCAGCATCCTTTACCAAAATTAGTTAGATGCACCATGTTTTTAGTAAAAATTCTAAACTAACTACTGTCATGCTGTTTGGAGGGCATGCATTCTTGAACAGTGAAAATGCATAGACACATTCACACAATAAGCGGAAAAAAATTTCCAATCCATCAAACTAAGAAATAAGTTTCAAGGAAATTTTTTTCTCATTCATCACACACACATCAAAATGAGAATCGAAAAGATTTTTCTCATTCCTTTTTTCCAAGAAATATATTTCTAGAAATATATTTCTAATTCCAGATTTCCAAGTCATCAAACGGCCCCTTAGTGAAAAGTTGCTAAAAAGTTAAAAGTTTAGAAGACTTATGATATTGAGTCTCTGCTTTGTGTCGTTGAAATAAGGGTGGGCATTAGGACGGGCCGGTGAGCCTGGTCCGGCGCGGCCCATTTAAAATTAAAAAATAATTTTTAAATTATAAAATAATTTTTTAAATATAAAATATATTTATTAACAAAAATGCATTTTAATATCACCTCAGAGAAGACATGCAGAGCAAGAAATCCCCATTCCCTTTTTGAGTAACTTTAGTTAATACGTGAAGTTGACGGCTTGGGCTTCGTGCATGCTTCTGAAACTAGGGACACAAAAAAAATGCCCCCCACATGGTTTCATGATTTTAAAATTTCATGATTTTAGATATATCGGACATCTCCCTTAAATGAATGAATTCTAGTCCAGCCCAACCCAACTCAGCTTGATTAGTTGAATGGTTCTGCCATTGAATGCCTTCATTAATGTACGGCTCTTCCCAGTTATATTCCGGTAGTGCTTTAGTGTGCCGGACCACCCTTTGAAAGTACGATTTACAGCAACGACGGAAGCCAAGACAAACCTTGAATGTTACATGTGTTGTGTTCGTTTGATAGTCTGCCTCGCAGACTCTCTGTTTGCTTGAATCCTCCTCAGCCTTCTTTCCTCTTTCTCGGCTTATAGAAAGTTTCAAATATAAACAAACTTCTTGCAAAGCATAAAAAAGAGAAGCACTTCTTAAGGCTTAATTGGATTTTCTGTTCTTCAATTTTTCTTTCGCATGGGGTTGAGACATTTTTGTAACTGCTGAGCTTGTTTGTTCGAGCAATGAGCCTAAGCCTGGGCATCGGGCCAGCCCACCGCCGGGCTCGGGCCCGATAGGCTGGCCTGGGTCAGCCCGTTTAGATTAAAAAATAATTTTTTAATTTTTTAATAATATATATTTATTATTAATAAATATATTTTATATTTAAAAAAATTATTTTATAATTAAAAAATTATTTTATAATTAAAAAATTATTTTATAATTAAAAAATTATTTTATAATTTTAAATTGGCCGGCCCTAGCCGAGACTCGGGCTATCAGGCCGCGCCTTGCCCGGGCTCACCTACCCGACGGGCCGCATCAGGCCGACCAGGCCCGGCCCGATGCCCACCCTTAAATGAGCCTGTTTCAACGCCACAAAGCAGAGACTCAATATCAGAAGTCCTCTAAATCTTTAACTTTTTAGCAACTTTCCGTTAAAGAAAAAATAACTTTATGTGTTTATAAAAATGCATAGAGGGGAACAATAGAAGAAAGTGCACAAGACCAAACAAACATAAGATGCACCAAGGTCTTTGACAAACGTGGAGAGGATTCAAAGAACTGCAAGCCGAACCTGCGCATCCTACCAAGAGCAAGGCTTGTTGAAATCCTGGAACGATTTCCCCCAAATCTCAGCTCTCCACCGCCGCACCGCCGTACGGAAGAGGTTGATGATAACTTGCTGCTACTAGTCTCTGGAACAGACTCCATGAGACTCTACTAGCTGGTTACAAATATTCTTATATGATACCAACTTACAATAGATTGCCTGGGAATCTAGAAAAACATAAGGAAGAGAGAGGATAGAGGGGAAGAGTCACAGAGGGGCCAGTGAGCTGGTTGCGGTGGAGGTCGATGATATTGAGGTAGGTACAGAGGGCAAGCTGAGGAGGTATAGGGCCGGAGAGGCTATTGGCGGATAGGTTGAGGACGGCGAGGTTGACAAGGGATTGGAGCTCGGTAGGGATGGGGCCGGAGATCTGGTTGTAAGATGGTTGTAAGAGAGGTTGAGGGCCTGGAGGTCGGAGCAGTTTAAGAGGAAAGAGGAGAGGGAGCCTCGGAGGGAGAGGCCGATGAGGGAGAGCCTGTAGATGATGTCATTATCTCCTTCTTCCCCCTTCCCCACCTCCCCTGACTCCTTCTCCCCCATCGGCCTTCCCCCTTCCCGCGTTCCCCGCCTTCCCTCAGCGGGCCGACCCGGACCGGGTCTCACCGGGCCCACCCGGACCGGGTCTCACCGGGCCCACCCGGACCGGGTCTCATCGGGCCGGGGCGGGTCTTACCGGGCCGGGGCGGCCCGGCCCGATGCCCACCCGCCACCCTAATCCATTCGAAAAAAAAAATGAAAAATAAGATCGGCCAATCCATGCAAAACTACTGTTGTTCTGAAAGCAAGGAAGAGAAGTGCACTGCTCCCCGGTATCGCCAAAAAGAAAACTCTATGAATGCTAACATTGTCTGATAATTCCAAGATCAAGAATTCGTCCAAACAAATGCAATAACCGGAGAGAACTCAGAGAAAGAAACTTACCCGCTGGTTTGTTCTTCAAGCCACGGCGAGAATTCGCCCTTCTCTCGCCGGCCCGTCTGGAACCGAAGCCGTCGCCGACGACACTGAGAGGCACGCGCGTGCCAGCAGTCGAACGAGTGGATTCCATTGCTCTAGGAAAGACCAAGAAGGCACAGATTATACTCTAGAATATGATAAAAATTGAAACTAACAAAAATACTAGCATTTTTCAATCTTCCAAAACAAGGAACACCAAGAAGTCACCAGATTATACTCTAGAATATGATAAAAATTGCAACTAACAAATCTATTAGATTCTTCAACCATTCAAAACAATAAGGCACGATACAATAAATTTCACACACTCCATGCGTCCCATGCGCTGCCTAGTCATTCCTCTCCACTAGCATTAACAAACTGCAAACATAAAATAAGAAAATAAATCAAAGTAGATAGCAAGTAATGAAACATAGAATAAAACTAAGTAATGATTCTTACTTGTTTTAATTTGTTGACTTCTAATGACAGGTATGCAGCTTTCCTTGCCAACTCTTCGCAGAGGGCCTAGTGCAAAAAAACCACGATTCAAAATGCTTCGAATAGAATCAATAAATGTAGTGAAAGCAGCCTATAGTCCAATATAGTGCTTAGCTAAACGGAAATCATTACCTCTGTTTGTTCGATAGCCTGCCTTAGAGATTCTCTGTTTGCTTGACTGATCCTCCTTGGCCTTTTTTCCACTTTCTCGGCCTGTAGAAAGTTTCAAATATAAACAAAATTCTTATAAAGCATCAAAAAAAGAAAGGGGTAGCTAACTATAAATGAAAAACATGAGAGCATGTAAAGAATGGCGAGCCAAACCTGCACGTCCTGCCAAGAGCATCTCCGTCGCAGCACCGCCGTACGGCACCCCCGTCGGCCCCAGTTCATCTGGACCCCACGCTGGCAATCCAGCCCCCTGCTCTCCATCAGCGCAAGACGCGCAAAATCTACAAGTGTCTGAGCAGCATCCAACTCCATCGAGCTCTCTGCTGCCACTTTTGATGGTGGGGGAGGTTGAGAGTCTCCACGACACAACAAGCACAGTTAGAATACGAGATTGATCATGGCAAAGCAAACAATTGTATTCATGTTAATTTTCATATCAGTTATTTGTTCAGTTCGTTCTTGGTTCATTAATTCTATATAGGTTATGCTAGGTTCATAGGTTTCAGGCTCATGTTCTGATCCTGATATACTACTTGTTTCTACCATATTAATTTCTATATTTCTTTCTAGGGCAACAACTAGCTTTTTATTTATTTGGTCATATAGGCGAAACTTCTTATTTATTCAGGCTCCTCTTTTACCAAACGGCAAACAATCATATAGGCGAACTTAGGTGAACTTCGACTAAGCAAATAGTAGAAAATAAGACTACTCTACACATGCTTGAAAATCAAAATATCAAAACATAATCGTAAGGAAAACTAACAATTTATTCCATAACTGAAGCAAACATACTTACAGAGATTTCATCAATCCCCGAAGAGGTTGATGATAACTTGCTGCTACTAGTCTCTGGAAAAGACTCCATGAGACTCTACTAGCTGGTTACAAATATTCTTATCTGATACCAACTTACAATAGATTGCCTGGGAATCTAGAAAAACATAAGGAAGAGAGAGGATAGAGGGGAAGAGTCACGGAAGGGCCAGTGAGCTGGTTGCGGTGGAGGTCGATGATATTGAGGTAGGTACAAAGGGCAAGCTGAGGAGGTATAGGGCCGGAGAGGCTATTGGCGGATAGGTTGAGGATGCGAGGTTGACAAGGGATTGGAGCTCGGTAGGGATGGGGCCGGAGATTTGGTTGTAAGATGGCTGTAAGAGAGGTCGAAGGCCTGGAGGTCGGAGCAGTTTGAGAGGAAAGGGGAGAGGGAGCCCCGGAGGGAGAGGCCGACGAGGGAGAGCCTGTAGATGAGGTCGTTATCTCCTTCATCCCCCTTCCCCACCTCTCCTGACTCCTTCTCCCCCATCGGCCTTCCCCCTTCCCGCGTTCCCCACCTTCCCTCAGCGGGCCGACCCGGACCGGGTCTCACCGGGCTGGGGCGGGTCTTACCGGGCCAGGGCGGCCCGGCCCGATGCCCACCCGCCACCCTAATCCATTCGAAAAAAAAAATGAAAAATAAGATCGGCCAATCCTTGCAAAACTACTGTTGTTCTGAAAGCAAGGAATAGAAGTGCACTGCTCCCCGGTGTCGCCAAAAAGAAAACTCTATGAATGCTAACATTGTCTGATAATTCCAAGATCAAGAATTCGTCCGAACAAGTGCAATAACCGGAGAGAACTCAGAAAAAGAAACTTACCCGCTGGTTTGTTCTTCAAGCCACGGCGAGAAGGCGTCCTTCTCTCGCCGGCCCGTTTGGAACCGAAGTCGTCGCCGACGACACTGAGAGGCACGCGCGTGCCGGCAGTCGAACGAGTGGATTCCATCACTCCAGGCTCGGGCTCCTCTCTCTCTGCAGCTCTCTCTCAGCGACGTTAAACGTTGAGCAGGGAAGAAGGGCCTCCCCATTGAGTCGAGAAGCAGTAAGTGTGGCGGGACCCCACCTGCGGCCACTCTCCCGTCGACCCCATTTCATCTCGGCCCCACGCTGGCACTCCAACCCCTGCTCGCCATCAGCACAAGCTGCGCAAACTCTGCAAGTGCGTGGACTGCATCGAGCTCGATCTTCACCATTGGATCCCGTCCAACACTGCGAGAAGGCTCGTCCTCTAGAGTCGTCGACCTCTCTGCCACTGCATCCAAAGGCTCGAAGAGCTTATCCGAGGATGGATCTGCACCTCTCCAGAGCTCGCCAGGAGTTAAGGCTGAGCGTCAGGCCGGGTCACCGGCGGGCCGGCCCGGCCTGGCCCGATTGCGCCGGGCTTGGGCTGGGAAAAACCTGCCCCGGGTCAGCCCGGTCCGGCCCGTTTAGCCTGTCTAGATTAAAAAATGATTTTTTTTAAATTTTTTTGTTTTAAGAAAATATTTTTATTTTTAATAAATATATTTTATATTTAAAAAATTTATTTTATAATTTAAAAAATTATTTTTAAATTTTAAATGGGTCGGGGCCGGGCCGAGACCCGGGCTATCGGGTTGGGCGCGGGCCGGGATTACCCGCCCGACGGGCTGGATCGAGTCGGCCGGATGCCCACCCTTACCAGGAGTTGGGTCGGAGTTCGAGGTGGGCAACGGAGCAGTAAACCCTAGTTCTATGTTTTATTCACTGTTAAAACGGGATATGTGGAACTTCCCCTCTCTTGCATTTACCGTTAATGAACACCATCAAAGCCATGGCCAGTATTAGTATTTTTCGATTGGTGACCACCTCATTTCCGGTGATAAGCATGCCCAGCACATGCTTTAAGTACGGTTGGCAACCAGTACTTAAAATTGAAAATGTATTAAAAAATGGATTGAAATCAGAAACGGTTGAATACAAAATGACAAACATCCATAAATCAAATGCAATCCATTGGCAAAATTTGACCATGCAAAATTCATTAGATAACTCCATTTTTGTGCAGCAGCAGTGTCAGAATAGATTGTTTACGTAAATATTAAACTAATCACCTGCCCGACGCCCAGCCTTAACTCTTGGTGAGCTCCGGAGAGGTGCGGATCCATCCTCGGATAAGCACTTGGAGCCTTTGGATGCAGTGGCAGAGAGGTCGACGACTCTAGAGGACGAGCCTTCTGGCAGTGTTGGACTCTAGAGTTTGTGCAGCTTGCCTTGATGGCAAGCAGGGGGTTGGAGTGCCGACGTGGGGCCGAGATGAAATGGGGTCGACGGGGGAGCCGTACGGCGGTGCAGCGGTGGAGAGCTGAGATTTGGGGGAAATCGTTCCAGGATTTCAACAAGCCTTGCTCCTGACAGGATGCGCAGGTTCGGCTTGCCGTTCTTTGAATCCTCTCCAAGTTTGTCAAAGACCTTGGTGCATCTTATGTTTGTTTGGTCTTTGAATCCTCTCCACGTTTGTCAAAGACCTTAGTGCATCTTATGTTTGTGTAGTCTTGTGTACTTTTTTTATTGTTTCCTCTATGCATTTTGATAAACACATAATAGATGGAGTTTTTTTTCTTTAGTGGAAAGTTGCTAAAAAGTTAAAGATTTAGAAGACTTCTGATACTGAGTCTCTGTTTTGTGGCGTTGAAACAGGCTCATTTAAGGGTGGGCATCTGGCCAGGCCTTGCCAGCCCAATTCGGCCCATCAGGCAGGTCAGCCCGGGCCGGGCATGGCCTGATAGCTCGAGTCTCGGCCCAGGCCCGACCTATTTAAAATTTGAAAATAATTTTATAATTATAAAATTATTTTTTAAAATATAAAATATATTTATTAATAATAAATATATATTATTAAAAAAATTAAAAAATTATTTTTTTAATCTAAAGGAGCTAAACATGCTGACCCGGGCCGGCCTATCGGGCCCAGGCCCGGCGGTGGCCCGGCCCGATGCCCAGGCTTAGGCTCATTGTTTGAGCAAACAAGCTCAACAGTTACAAAAAGGTCCCAACCCTATGCTAAAGAAAAATTGAAGAACAGCAAATCCAGTTACCAGTTACTGATAAAAGCCTTAACTTGCAGGCTGCTTCTCTTTTTGATGCTTTATAAGATGTTTGTTTATATTTGAAACTTTCTATAAGCCGAGAAAGAGGAAAGAAGGCTGAGGAGGATTCAAGCAAACAGAGAGTCTGCGAGGCAAACTATCAAACGAACACAACACATGTAATGATTTTTGTTTAGCTTGATGTGCACTATTGGACTATAGGCAGACTAAGCCCACGTTTTTCATGTCTTAATATTCTGCTCATTAAGGCTGACGATTAGTAGACAGGGCCAAGCAAGATGGGTAGACTTGCGAATGTTCAGCTCATTGAGGTTGAGAACTGAGTACTAATGCACAGAAAGATCACTTTTTTCCATTCTTTGCAATTTTCATGTTTTGCTCGATAGGAAATAAACTTAATAATGTGATGGAAGCTTGGTGTTATCAGTTACTTTTTTACATCAAGAAAACACAATCCATTGTTTAGCAGATAAGATATGTTATATGTAAATGAATTGAGTTAATAGAACATGCACCTATGATATCTCTGTTGATCTTAATCTTCAGTGCAGGATGGTGATTTTGCCTTCTTTATATTATGCTTCATTGTGTTTGCCAATGAGAAAGCCTCTGTTGGCTGTCTCATGCTTACACTTGACCTTACACTTTAATATTTTTTCCATAGGACACATGCACTGCTCAATCCACACACAGCTTCATGTTTTGTTAGAATTTTAGAAAGCCAAGGACATCTTCCAGTGGAACTTGTGCCATTGCAAGTATTTGCTCCTTTTGCCATGTTGGTTGGGATCTTAAACTTCAAAGAAACTTACCCATTTTTCTTTCACCACATTTCTTGTTTCTCTTTCGTAGCTTTTTTCCACTAGGCCCTCTGCGAAGTGTTGACAAAGAAGGCTGCTGACCTGTCATTAGAAATCAAGAAAATAAAACAAGTAAGAATCATTACTCGGTTTTATATTGCCGTTTCTTTTATTTGCGATCTGCTTTGATATGTATTTTCTTATTTTATGTTGGTGCGTTGTTGGTTGCATGTCTTTAATTCTTGCAGTTTGTTGATGTCTATGATAATCCTTACCTTTCATTCTACAACTAGATGACATGGGCAAGCCCATCAGGGACCTACATGTCCCGTTGTCCACATGTATGCAAGCATAGTTTGCATCTCATTCCATTATGACATGGGTATGTGTGCAGGTGCATGAATGGTGTGTCTGAATAAGCAGGTTGGACCTGGTTCAAGAATGATGCACAGATAAATATAACATCATGGCATCACCGATGATGAAGGAATATAAAATTGAATTATTTTGACAAGTTTGGCTTGATGGGATAAGACCATGTAAGCAAGTAGATGGACATGCATGCATTTTTTCTTGTCCATTCTTTTTTGCTCTTCAGAAAAGGGAGGCTGATATATTTTGTATTGCAATATGAAAATTGGCTTACATATCTACCTAGTAAATGTCATGTTATGCTTATAATGCTGTTTTCTCTTTCAGTCATGTATAGTGAGTTTTTGGGATGTCACTTCTGTTCTTGCTGCCACAATACTTTCAGTGGTGATCATGAAATTTCTATAATACCAATTCATTTGGGAAGGCAGTTCTCATTTTAGATGAGTGCTTTTACGCACCTGCCTTATCATTAGCTTTTCTTGAGACATGGAACACAGATTCTTCTTTCCTTGAAAGCCCGAGGATAAACATTCTTAATGAAAAGCCTGAGGCATTTTTTTTCCCCTAATCTTATCTACTGCAATTTGAACCGGAAGTTGAGTTTGCCATTCAAGAATACCTTTCATTAGTTGACACAAACAAGTGCCTGAAAGAGCAGGTAATTACAAAATGCTCTGCAGTACATCTAATTTGTTTAGGTATTCGTGAAAGCATAGCACTGTTATGCCCAACTTAACAAACAGCTTGGAATTTCAATACCCGATTTGCTTCTAAGCAAACAACGGGGTTCGCCTTTCAGATGCTCCATTTCCATGTATCGCCAAGATATAAAGGAAGAAGACAATCAGAAGCAAAATTGAAAAGAAAGTACCTTAGCCTTGATTTTGAGTTTATTGAGTGCCTCGGCCTGTCCACGACAGCCTCATTAGTTGGTGCGTCCAACCCAAGCGAATGATGTTGAGCATATGCAGCCGCTGGCAACTGAGCATTCCCAGTCGCAATGAGGAAGACGGGCGCGCCGGCGAAAGCACTGTCAGTTGTTCAACCGCAGCTTCTCATTGTTCAACATACATCAGTATAAAAAAATACCATTTCATGAGGTACATAGTTTCAAGTTTAAGTGTGCTGGCCTACATGGTTTCAAGTTTAAGTGTGCTGGCCTACATGGTTTCAAGTTTAATATGCTGGCCACGTATGATTTGCTACCATTAAAGTTTGAATATTTACTAGAGAGAGAAGGGAACGGTAGACTTTAATTTCACTCTATTTATTGTCGTTCCCATGAAAGAAGTTGGCTCATGTTCAACAGCACGTTAATCCACATATATCCAAGTCGTGAATATTCCTGCACAATCTAAGCCGTTGAAGTATCCATTTTAAGGAAAATAAAAGTTGAATAAATTTGCATTTTATTATTTTTGGATCTGTCTTTTACCTGTAATTCAAAAGGCACCACTACTTCCTATAATTCTTTTGAATGTCGAATAAAAAAAACATCAGATATTAAGACTATGAGAATGCATGTAGACCTAAGTCACATGGGTGCAGGTGCAATATGGGTACGTACACGTTAATTTTCACAATTTTCGGATATACGGATACGGCAAATATAATATTATCAAAAATTATAAATTAAAAAAAAACATTAAATTAATAGTTCACTCTTAAAGACACAAACAAAACATTGTTTAACACAAAACATTGTTTATCAATATCATCATTCTAGTCATTTATCAGAAAAACAGAAAAAAAAAACCCCAAAGAGAAAGGGAAAAGAACTCAACTTAACATAAAATCAGTTTTTTTTTTTTTGTTCGGATCCTGTCTTATTCAGACCCGATTCAAAACATTTCCATGCCGTATACGCATCCGTATCTCCGTATTGACATGAATACTTGGGCCATGTATCGGTGTGACTTAGATGTAGACACTAGACAGTAATATTAAAGAAAATACCGATGACGTTCTATGTTTCTCAAATTAATGGTGCTTCATATGAGAACTTTCTTTGGCAGTTTTTCTGAAACGTATATAGCTTTTTCTGAACTGTCTTTTTCAAATTAGAGGGAAATGCAGTGTTATTCTTTTAATCAAAACCGCGTGAAAACAAGTAACATTGCATATTACGACACTTGCGAGTTAATACAGCAAAAAACTAAGATTCCAATCCGTTCAAACCTATTTAAAATGGTGAAAGTCTGTTTGGGCGTGAAACAGAGGCGGCTGGTGTAAGTCGCTAGATTCGCTCTTATCTCCGTCAGTCCTTGAGAGACTAATTTGAAAATTGAAATGAAAATTGTATTTCATTAGCGTACGTTAAGCTAGTGTGCAGTTTCAACCTGATTGGATTTAGGGTTTTTAGAAAACTAACTAGGCTCGTTTAAGATCTGACTTGTTTATAATTATACGTTGTCTACCTGATTTATATCATAGTCGAAACCCGAATTAACTTAAGTAAGGTAATAAATTTTTAGAAGGGCTGTTCAGGAACATGTTCGGTCACAACTCTGATTAAATTAAATCAGGTTTTAGTAGCTTCTCTAACAACAAGAACCAAAAAAATTGAGGGGAAGAAAAGAAAGATTGTAACGTATATACATATGTACGTATGATTTTTCAGTAGGTTTTTTATTAAAGGTTCAAATTTGGCAGCCTGCAAACTTTGCAAGGCTTTCCTTAAGGTGCGGTTTTCGTTTTCCTACATTTTGACTTTAGGAAATACTCCCATGATCAAATTGTCGATATACCAGTGGGTCTTGATTAATTAGTCTGAAAGAAATGAAGTGCCAGCAATCTGAGATTAGCTTTTCCTTTATTAATTATAGTCGCATTAACTGAAACCCTGCCATTAGCAGCCCCAGTTCCCCATAAAGGTCATTGGGGGCTTTGTATTCAAATCTAATTGTGAAGATTAGGTTGAACTGGGGACAATAACGCAGAGCGTAGCTAGATTGGCGTACTCCTGGTGCATTTCTTGGTTGTAAAACAATCAATGACTCTCCAAACCTTTTGATTGGACTCGTCATTAGGGCTGTATAATGAGTAGAGGCAACTCTAGCTCCACTCGAACTGACTGGGTTAATTAGCTCGATTCGAGGTTGAAGTTAACTGAAAAGTCAAGATTGTAAACGAGTTGACTTTGAGTTACATGAACTTGACTTGATTAAACTCAAGTAAGCTAGTTTAATATAAGTTATATTTGTTTTTCATAATTTTCAAAATTAAAACAAACAAAAATTTTGATGGGAATGTTGGTAAAAATTTGCTTGGAGGATGCAACACACCACATCCCCAACTCATCCGCTTGAAAGGGACCAAAGCATCTGACCACAGATATCCTCGCTTCCTGTTCGTTTTTCAAGAAAACATGGCTTCCACTAAGCCGTGGTCTGCTCCTTTGATCTTTCTTCTCCCGCTCCTCTGCTGTCTCTGCTTAGAGTTGGCAGCTGCAACTGTAGTCATAAAGCCAGACAAGAACGTCACTTTGCCCAAAATTGTGAAGTGCACGGTTAAGCACTACAAACTTTGCTACTCGATCCCTTTAAGCTGCCCCAAAACTTGCAAAGTGGATTGCACAATCTGCAAGGCTGTTTGCGGTAACTATCCTTACTGCCCTAATTTTTCTTCATAAAAATCCATTACTTTGGCTGGCGCCCAAGTGAGACCAGACCCATCATCATTCAGAAAATCTGGTCTCATGCTCTTTATTTTCCCCATATGGTCATCTGCACTTCCATACAGTATGATGTGTTCCCAATATTAATTCCCTTTATCTGATCTGCAGATTGCGATAGGCCTGGTGCAGTGTGCGAGGATCCGCGTTTCGTGGGTGGGGATGGAATCACCTTCTACTTCCACGGCAAGAAGGACAAGGACTTCTGCTTGGTCACTGATACCAACATCCACGTCAATGGCCGCTCCATCGGCAGGAGAGGCGATGGCATGAAACTCGCCTTGACTTGGGTTCAATCGATTGGAGTCCTCTTCGGTAATCACAAACTCTTCGTTGGTGCCAAGAAGGTAAACACTCTCTCTCTCCCCTTCAAGTGATCATGGAGGTTCATGAGTTCAATGGATGGTACTTGAAGGCGTTTCCGAACTGGATGAAGTCATGTTATGTCATACTGATAAGTTAGTGATAACTATAGGTCACTGGATGGGACGACGCGGTTGATCAACTGGTCATTGGTGAAGTGCAAGACTGGCTTCGATGGCCGCGGAATGATCTGCAAGAAGTGAAAAGATTATCACCTTCAAATAGATGGTTGTTGAGCAGTCCTTTCAATAATGCTTTTCTCGATCGTGTTTTGGTTTACGCGTGTCATGTGGAAATAAACAGGAAAGGGATGGAATGGCGCCGGGGGAACACCTCTGCCGTTCCTTTCCTGTTTGAATGTGTGTTGGCTTTCTTTGTTTTTCCTTCGACTGTTTTTTCGTTGTCAAAAGATTTGGCCTTGGTTAAACTTGGTTCAGTTCGAAAAATATATATATATAAAATGCAATATCCAAGTGAAATCGAACTCCAGTGTGCTAGAACTCAGCTCAAACTGGCTCATGAACAGCCCTACATCCAAGGGCCGAACCAAAATTTCTAGTTTAAAGGCAACACCTGAGGCAGCAAAAAAATAGCCATGAGATATCAATGTAAAACAAACATCTTTTGTTTTGTGGGTTTGCATGGGCAACTCTGCCAACACAAGCTCGCACGCACAGATCACATGTTTGTATTGTTTGATAGAACCTGCATCTCTGAGCAAATCCAAAGTGGGATTTTAGATCCGAGCCTATCAAGTGCCCTCGTGTGAAGTGTTTTATTAGTAAATTAACAAATCTCAGGGAATGCTTGAAGACCCAGAAAAGTTTAGGCAGTTGACCAATCTGGAAAAATATATCACGGCAATTAAGATCTTTCAGAGAGAGGAAAGAAAAAAACATAAAAAGCGGTGGAATAGAAGCAACTGAATGGACGAGGAGAGAAGTAGCCTCTGGGTGGGTGTCGACTTTTTTTTTTTTTAACTTTCATTCAACAAATGTGCTCTTCTATTTTTTTTTTTAACCTAATTGTGATCGTACGATCGATTAGGCGCCAACCAGCCAATATCTTTCTTAAAGATCAGATCCCACCCCGACTTTGTAACACATTAAATATTAGAACAACAAAATTGACCGAATTCAAACGAACGATCATACCACTAATAACGGGACCGGCAGTAAATTCAATTAGCTACAGTTAAATTGCTAAAGAATATATATATATATATATATACACATTTGAATGATTGCACCATTCAAGATCATACATCAAATTAAAACCATTCATGTCAGATTTTTTTTTTTTCTTTTTTTTATTTGGCAGCCAATAGTCGCCCTAAAAAGGGGCAGGCCCACCGGAACCCACGGCGGAACTGGGTTCTGATGGCGGGAAGGAGTGAAGCGCCATGGCTCCCCCTTGTTCACCCACGATCATGGGTGGAATTTTCCTGCCGACCCATCCAAGATGAGTGGGGGTGGGTGGACATCCCACATGCCATGGGTTCAGTGGGGTAGCTACATGGTGAGCCCACACCAACCTCACAAAATTAGTTCACTATATATGTTAATATTTTCATATATTTGATTGTTATATATATATAAGTGCTTCACAGAAATTAAAGATATTGAATGAGTGCCTCTACCAAAAACAAATTCTGGCTCCCGAATGGGTTGGATCCTCAAGTGACAGCGACAACTGCCACACCTGTGGCAACATGTCACTGGAGAGGGAAGAGAGTGATTGAGAGAAAGATTATGGATGATGTCCCCTTATGTAAGGCTAAACTGTATGTCACCATCTAGTGAGAGTTTGATGAGTACATTTTGAAGCTAAACATGCAAATGAATTTATATTTTTTCGTTGATTAATGGAAGGAGAATTCTGCAGCCCATGTTCACCGGAACCACATAGATAGATTTCTAAGTTTGAGAGACAGCCCGAAAAGCCCGAAGCCCCTCACTTTTTCCCTTGCCCCTAGGGTTCACGCTCTCTCAAGACTTGTTAGAAAGCAAAACACCTGTCAATTAGAATGTCGTTCATCCACCATTTACAGTTTAAGAAAATAGTGTTTATGAGAATCAAACTGACTACCAGACTTTCACCAGAAAGTCATAATGTTTGTTTGATGAAATAACATTCGTGAAACAATAATCTCATCTGTTGAGAGTCAAGCTTGACGTCAATAAGGAAAATAACAATGGGCTGCGCCTAGCTTATTGTAGGAAACAACTATGTACTTTGTGTCCTCTAACCAACAACCACCACTTGTGCGTTGTGTGGGTCATGGTTATATATATATATACCATGACAACTCTCTACCATCCTTTTTGCGTAGAAAGTTGTCAAAGATCCTATTCGCCTTTAATGGACCTCGATATGTCAAACATTGCCTGGACAATTCTCCACTGCAGCCTCATATTTAAGCTATTTAAGTTTGCAAAGTAATAAGATAATATCTTCGCCATTAATAGTGCTATTATCTTGAATCTTTCCCTTTCCCAATATATATATATGTCTCGAGATAGAGATAGAAGATATTGCTTGTTCGATTATTAGGACAACCTTGAAGGGTACCGCATGATTTGAATGTTATGATTCCTCTAAGGTGATTAAAGCCAATTAGTTAAAAGCGTCATACATTAATTAGATAGGGAACTACCCCCTGCAGAGTTGCTTCAGAATTAGACTAATGAATACTTTGTTGATCAAGTTAACCAACCAGTTATCTAATTAAGCCCGAGTTCACGTTGATATTTTTTCAGTCAATATAGGACCTATGAGGCACCACTTTCTCGAAACTAGTGCATGCCTTAGAAACATCAATAATGCGCCAAAATAGATCTTCGGTAGTCTGTTATTATTCTGCCACTAACTTGTGGACATAATCTCAAGAAAACCTGAAAAATTTCAGGTTCAAAGTGATTACCTCACGTGTAGATCTTTGTGAAAAGGAAATTTTTACATAGGACAAGATTCCCTTGCTTCTAGGTAACAGACTCTTAACAGTTATTACCGCTAGTGCTGCATGAGGTGTGGTCAGGGTCTAAAGGCTCCTACCTTTTTTCCATGCTTTTCTGAAATCCAGGTCTAAAGGGTTCCACGACCCACTTGTATAAAACGATATGTTTGAGGTGATTAACTTGTGCATACCTTCTCTTCTTCCTTCATAGCCTGAGAAAAAAGAGCTAGCCATGGCTGAATCTCATGCTCCCCATGATCAGTCATTCCATACTGTTCTTCAGAGTAAGTTCTGTTTTTTCATTGCTCATTTCCAATTCTTTCAGCTATCAGCTTTCCTTACTGATCTTAGAGTCCTCATTTCCTTGGCAAATCATATATCTTTTTAGAACCCGAGGAGTTTGTTGCATTACCACGTGCATGTCTGTATCTGTCACGGCTCAAATCGTCATGTCATGTCCCTTTCCCTAACCAACCATCCCCATGTAGTGCTCTTCTCTTTAAGATGAAGCAGGAGCGCAGACATGGAGGTTTATCCCGTCTACCACCACAATGGCCAATATCCTGATCATGGATACCGTTTATTTAAAGAAGTTGTTAAGAAAAATGGGTCATGTGGTTGTTCTGTTCTCATCTCAATTTTGCATCTAGGAAAGGGAAACTGACATGGACTTGACTGTTATTTTTGCTTGTTTTTTTGCAGTGGAGATGATGAACAAGCTGCCTGCAGCCATGAGTGCCAATGGGCAGCAAGAAGGGAAGGAGGCCCAAGGAAACAAGAATAAGATCGGTGGCTTAGTACTGAAACGTGGACTCTTGTACTGGGTTATAGTCATTTTAGACTATTTATGCATCTCAGTAGGTAGTGTCTCGTCTGCCTTGCTAGCAAGGCTTTACTTTGTGCATGGAGGAAGCAGGAGATGGATCTCTTGCCTAACACAATCCGCTGGTTTCCCTGTACTCTTCATTCCTTTGGCAATCTCACACTACATGAACCCCTCATCTGGTTATAGACCTTTCAGTTGCTTCACTCCAAAGGTGTTGCTCTGCACCATCCTGCTGGGCTTGCTTCTGGGGTTTGACAACTTCACCTACGCTTGGGGGATCTCATACATCCCAGTTTCCATTGCCACCTTGCTGCTTTCTTCCCAACTGGCCTTCACCGCAATCTTTGCCTGCTTGATCGTCAAGCAACCAATGAATTTCTCCACACTGAACTGCATTATTCTGTTAACGTTGAGCTCTGCTCTTGTGGGCATAACCAGTAGCCATGAAACTCCTGCAGGGGTGACCACTTTCCAGTATGCAATGGGAGTTATGTCCACAATGATCACTGCAGTTCTCTTTGGTCTGTACCTCCCATTGCTGGAGCTACTGAACGACCATTTCAGGAAGAAGCAGGTGGCAGTAAGTTTCAGCCTTGTGTTGGAGACCCAGATTGTGATTCTGGCCACTGCCAGTACATTTTCTTGTTTGGGTATGGCCGTGTGTGGGGATTTCAAGAGGATCATGGCCGAAGCAGAAGGATTTGGTCTTGGGCAGCTGAAGTATTGGCTGTGTTTGGTGTTTGGGGCAATTTCATGGCAGATGAACTTTGTGGGGTCTGCTGGGTTCATTTTCTTGACAAGCTCATTGGTGACTGGGATCTGCACGACTGCACTCATTCCAGCAAACGTTGCATCTCCTGTGATATTTTTTCACGAGGCCTTCAGTCCAGAGAAGGGGTTTGCTGTGATCCTGTCTATTTGGGGTTTCTTTTCTTACCTGTTTGGAGAGTACAAACAAAACAAGGCCAAGCCCAAGGGTACTACTGTACAGCAGCAACCCACCATATAGAGGTGATTCACAGTCCTGCCTCTCTCTCTCTCTCTCCATCCTCCCTCTGAAACAATGAAAAAGGAAAGAAATAAATTAGGATTTTGTTGTTTTTGTTGTATATTTTAAGTTGACCTCTCTCTCTTTCTGTGCGCCCTTGGGAACAAACTTCAAGGGAAGAAATAGGCGGAATCTGTGGCTATTCCTGTATAACTTAATATGAATTGCTTGTTTGCACTTGGGGTGTATTTATTTCTCTCCTTTAATGCAGCTACCAAGACAGGCGAGAAAATGGTGATAAAGCCTGGAATTCTACGTTTTCATTTTCTTGTAGTTCCCGTTTGTTAGTGGCTAGGAAGTAGGAACTCCTTCAACCACTTAAAATGGCTTTTCTTCTAAGAGAAATTGCCGGCACAACCTGCGCTAGAAGAAGAAGATCATGGAGGACAAAAATTTAAACCAGATGCCTTCGTTGTTCACTTTTGGTATTTGGCTTTGAGCACAAAAATCTAGATACCAAATGTAAGGTCCTCTTTGGGTGAAGCGTGCCTACATCTTAATACCACCTGGACTTCTCTCGTTGACATGCCAACATGATCTTTTGGTCGGAACATGCTTTATACCAAGTGCAGATCTGGTTCTGCCTTCGAGCCCACCCCAGAAAAAGTCAAGTCGCTAACATGAAAAAGTACTTGAATGAAGCATATGAAGCCCGGCCCATCTACCTAATGGATTAGGTCGGCCCAAGTCATGGGCACATAAGGCCTGAACAAGGGTAATTTGAAAAATGGGAAAAGTTGATTCCTTTAGAATGGACTAGACATGTAGTTGAAGAGGTATTGTCTCGACATGAAAACTTGGCTATGGTTCGGCCTGGGACCATGTTCAAGCTCATAAAGGCTGGCCAGGCCTTTATAGGTCAAGCAAGAGCGGGCTGGCTCAGCCCTGCTACCCAGACACCATCAAGTTCATGTGTTTTCTCTCTGAGAATCCAAATTCATCTTGATCGGACTTTGATATAATCCAAGTTATTCACTGTAACTAACTATTAATGGTCATAGCAACTGTTTTTTCCTGTGTCGGCATGTTGGTAGGTGGAGATTTTGGTAAGTTGAAGGCAGAATCAGAAGAATTTGATCTTGGGCAGGTGAAGTACTGGCTCTGCTTGGTGTTTGGGGCTGTTTCATGGCAGATGGCCCTTGTGGGTATTGCAGGGATGACGTTCTTGGCAAGCTCCCTGATGAGTGGGATATGTGTGACAGCCCTCATACCAGCAGGTGTTGTCTCCATTGCTGTTCTTCCATGAAGGCTTGAACTCAGACAAGGTTTCTGCTGCCGTCATGTCCATGTGGGGATTCTCTTCTTATCTGTTTGGAGAGTATAAACAGAAGCAGAAGGAACTCAACAGTGAAGAAAAGTCGGCGAATTCGCAGAGCTAAATCAACCCTCCTTCTGCTCCTCTCCTGTACAATTTTTTAAACTGTGAAATGCATCGACAACATAAATGAATTTGAATTCCACATGTTCCCATCTTCGGCATGATTGAGTCCACCGGATTCGTTGCCTTTCCTTCTTGTCCATTGCCAATCGTGGATCCAAAAAGTCTTCCGATTAAAAAAAAAGTGTACATTAATTTTAAATGACAAAAACCTCTCTCTCTCTCTCTCTCTCTCTCTCTCTCTCTTTTGTAACCATCCATCATGTGTGATTGGAGGGTCTTGATTAAATAGTTGATTGACTATCAAAAACTAAAGGAACCATTCAATTTTCCTATTTATTTATATATGTATGTTTGCTTGTTTTACGGTGGGCTTTGGCTTATGGTGGACTTCATAGGTGTGAAAGAAAACGGAAAAAAGTTAAAACCCACACATTTTAGTGGGTTTTCATCGAGGATAATGTGTTGTTTGAATGGAGTACATACGGGCGAGACAAAAAGTCTCTTGATTCTCTTCTCTTCTTCGGTGTTCATCATATCTCCGATTTCATCTTACGTGTGGCGGCACCCATCAGTCGCGGGAGGAAATTTCCTGCTAATGCTTCGATTGTGTATTCGAGATCGCATTCAAGATCAAACCCTTTCCTATTGGACCTGAAATTTACAAATTTCAGGCTTGTGAATTAGAGATCCTCCCATCCAAGGGCGGAACCAACTAAAGTTTAAATCCCACCCTGACTTTGTGACACATTAAATATTAAAACAACTAAATTGACCGAACTCAGACGAACGATCACACCACCAACAACGGAACGCGCTGTAAAATTAATTAGCTACAGTTAAATGGCTAAAGAATTTATGATATTTTGGGGAAGCTCTCTCTCGTTTATTGAATGATTGCACCGCCATTCAAGATCATACATCAAATTAAAGCCATTCATCTCAGATTTTATTTTTTTATTTTTTCCTTTCTTCATCTGTTTCCACCACCGCCGCCGATAGTCGCCCTAGAGAAAGGGAGGCCGGCCCTCCAGTTCCCGAACCAACGGCGGAACTGGGTTGCCTTTTCATATGTAAATCATTTAATATCTGAGGTTCCATGACCATAAAACATACGAGACTTTGAAAGCAAATTCTCCATATATATATATATATATATATATATATATATATATATATATATATATATATATATATATATATATAAGTGAAAGGTGCAACCTCATGGCAAGATTTGGGATTTTGGTCACCCATTTGTGGAGAGTAAAGCTTGACGTCAACCAGAAAAATAGCAATGGGCTGGGCTTAGCTTATTATAGGAAATAAACATGTACTTTGTGTCCTCTAACCAACAAACAACCACTTGTGCATTGTGTGGGTCATATATATATATATATATATATACATATATATATATATATATATATATATATCAACAGGGCAAAGGACAACTCTCTACCATCCCTTTTGCGTAGAAAGCTGTCAAAGATCCTATTCGCCTTTAACGGACTTCGATATGTCAAACCTTGACTGGAGAATTTTCCAGTGCAGCCTCATATTTATGCTATTTAAGGTTGCAAAGTAATAAGATAATATCTTCGCCATAATAGTGCTATTATCTTGAATCTCTCATATATATATATATAGAAGAAGTTACTTGTTTGATTATTAGGACAACCTTGAAGGGTACCTCATAATGTTGCCAAAATTTGAAAGTTAGGATTCCTCTAATGTGATTAAAGCCAATTAGATTGATAAATAAACCATGTTAAAAACGCGCTACATTAATTAGATAGGGAACTACCCCCTGCAGAGTTGCTTCAGAATTAGATTAATGAATACTTTGTTGATCAAGTTAACCAACCAGTTATCTAATTAAGCCCGAGTTCACGTTGATATTTTTTCAGTCAATATAGGACCTTGGAGGCACACTTTTTCGAAACTAGTGCTTGCCTTAGAAAAATCAATAATGCACCAAAATAGATATCCGGTAATCTGTTTTGTCTGCTGTAGTATGGAAAAGTTTGCTGCACATTTTTATGCTATATATCTAGAACAGTTACATATTCTTTTTACATTTACCTGCCACTAACTTGTCGACATTATCTCAAGAAAACCTGAAAAATTTCAGGTTCAAAGCGATTATCTCACGTTTAGATCTTTGTGAAAAGGAAATTTTTACATAGGACAAGATTCCCTTGCTTCTAGGTAACAGACTCTTAACAGTTATTACCGCTACTGCTGCCTGAAGTGTGGTCAGGCTCTAAAGGCTCCCATCTTTTTTCCATGCTTTTCTGAAATCCAGGTCTAAAGGCTCCTATCTTTTTTCCATGCTTTCCTGAAATCAGGTCTAAAGGGTCCCACGACCGACTTGTACAAAACGATATGCTAAGGTGATTAACTTGTGCACACCTTCTCTTCTTCCTCCACAGCCTGAGAAGAAAGAGCTCGCCATGGCTGAACCTCATGCTCCCCATGATCAGTCATTCCATACTGTTCTTCAGAGTAAGTTCTGTTTTTCATTGCTCATGTCCAATCCTTTCAGCTACCAGCTTTACTTACTGATCTTAGAGTCCTCATTTCCTTAGCAAATCATACGTCTTTTTAGATCCCGAGCAGTTTGTTGCATTACCACGTGCATGTCTGTATCTGTCACGGTTCAAATCGTCATGTCATGTCCCTTTCCCTAACCAACCATCCCCATGTAGTGCTTCTCTCTTTAAGATGAAGCAGGAGAGCAGACATGGAGGTTTATCCCGTCTACCACCACAATGGCCAATATCCTGATCATGGATACCGTTTATTTGAAGAAGTTGTCAAGAAAAAAGGGTCATGTGGTTGTTCTGTTCTCATCTCAATTTTGCATCGAGGGAAGGGAAACTGACATGGACTTGACTGTTATTTTTGTTTGTTTTTTTGCAGTGGAGATGATGAACAAGCTGCCAACAGCCATGAGCGCCAATGGGCAGCAAGAAGGGAAGGAGGCCCAAGGAAACAAGAATAAGATTGGTGGCTTAGTACTGAAACGTGGATTCTTGTACTGGGTTATAGTCATTTTAGACCATTTATGCATCTCAGTAGGTTGTGTCTCGTCTGCCTTGCTATCAAGGCTTTTACTTTGTTTGGAAAATTATAACCTTGTATATGTGAACATACATTCTCTTGGTAGGGCCGCCTGTGTGAGCAATGAATTAAGTGCACTGACGATCTAAACCCACTGAATTGACCGGGCACTCGATGCGTGATAACTTTGAATTATAAGGGACAGTGGCAGAGTCAGAAACTTAGGCACTCGTACTTAAAGAAAATAAAAATTAATGAAGTTTTTATATATAAATAATGTAAATTTAATGGTCTGATGTGGGCAATTGCCCACTCCAGCCACAACGTGGCTACATCACCACAAGGAGGCGTTTGGATGACACCATAATCTAACTCAGTTTTATGAAAACTTTTTAATGTGTTTTGAAAACTTAATTTTATTTGTTTGGATGACACACCTGAAACCTGGCTTTTTATAAACAGCATGAGGGTCATAATTTTCTTGTAGTTCCCCTTTGTTAATGGCTAGGAAGTAGGAACTCTTTCAACCACTTAAGATGGCTTTTCTTCTAAGAGAAATTGCCGGCACAACCTGCGCTAGAACAAGAAGATCACGGAGGACAAAAATTTAAACCAGATGCCTTTGTTGTTCACTTTTGGTATTTGGCTTTGAGCACCAAAATCTAGATACCAAATGTAAGGTCCTCTTTGGGTGAAGCGTGCCTACATCTTAATACCACCTGGACTTCTCTCGGTGACATTCCAACATGATCTTTTGGTCGAAACATGCTTTATACCAAGTGCAGATCTGGTTCTGCCTTCGAACCCACCCCAGAAAAAGTCAAGTCGCTAACATGAAAAAGTACTTGAATGAAGCATATGAAGCCCGGCCCTTCTACCTAATGGGTTAGGTCGGCTCAAGTTATGGGCACCCAAATAAGGCCTGAACAAGTGTAATTTGAAAAATGGGAAAAGTTGATTCCTGTAGAATGGACTAGACATGTAGTTGAAGAGATATTGTCTCGACATGAAAACTTGGCTATGGCTCGGCCTGGGACCATGTTCACGCTCATAAGGGCTGGCCAGGCCTTTATAGGTCAAGCAAGTGAGGACTGGCTCAGCCCTGCCACCCAGACTTACATCAAGTTCATGTGTTTTCTCTCTGAGAATCCAAATTCATCTTGATCGGACTTTGGTATAATCCAAGTTATTCACTGCAACTAACTATTAATGATCAAATCGATTCCAACAGACTCCAGTTGGCATTCAGAGAACCAGAATTCCAAGTATAATTAACCAAACCCAGACAATTTCATTTTGCATATTGTTCTACAGAATCTTTGTCAAGAAGATAATGAAAAACTAATTTCTGGAAAAGATCTCCGTCCTTCTATATTCGATTTGATCAAGAGCGTATGTGAATTTTTCAAAGCCCGACCTTGAATTTAGTGATTTTGCGGGTGCATTCGCCCCGGTTTTCAAATGAAAGTAGGGATGACATATATAGTTTATAAGTCATGACATCATGCATTACGTGTTGTTAAATTCTTTTGCTCAATCGGTATCTCATTTATACACAAAATTGCAAGAAAGGACTTATGATCAGTATGAGAGATTAAACAACTTCTCTTTTTCTCACTCTCAAAACTAGAAGGAACAATGACGAGGAAGACAAAGAAGAATACACAAGATTTTTTTTATGTGGTTCGAAAACAGTTCTCCTTCAGATTTCTTTTTATTAACTCAAGAAGATCAAGAGTAGAAGAAAAATAATTGCCCTCACCTAGGGCTGCGCAATGAGCGAAGCCAACTGGGCTCGACTCCAACTTGTTATAAAAAACTCTGCTCGTGCTCGACTAATTTATAACGGAGCCGAGTTTGAGCTGAAAAAAATACTTGAAACAATAAACGAGAGTTCGTGTTTCAGGAATTCGACTCGTTTATACTCCACTCAACTCGCAAATAAGTACTTTGTATAATATTGCCAAAGCCAGCTTCACAAGCTACCAGAATTAAACGTTTATACTAGTTAACACTTACATGAGTTAAACGAGTTAATGCTTACATGAGTTAATGTTAAACGAGTTAATGCTTAAAGGAGTTAAATGGGTTAAAGCTATCCAAGCTCGGGCTCGACTCGGCTCCTGTGCAGCCCTACCCTGACCCTCCCCCTCCTTAACATGGGGATTGAGGCAAATTCAAAATTACATAAAAGCCCTTGGAAATTAGGGAAGCCTATTCAATATAAATCAGACTCCATCCTCCAACATTTTCCTCAACTTATTCTGATGCCTTGTACAAACTGCTTCATCGAAGCTTATATAAAAACCGAAGAGATGGAAGGCCAAAAACGTGATCCATGTTGGATCAAACTGTGGAAGGCATCAACGAAACTCACTCATATAATGCTGGCTCCCCTCTTATGGGGTCGACCATGATCGTACAAAATCTAGCTTCGTTATCAACTAGAGAGAAAGCTCAAGTTTCTATTCTTTCCTGTTCAAAGTTGAAACCAGCCATGTCCAATGTGCTAAGGGTGAAAGTGGCCGACCAACCATTCGAGACACATTAAGATTGAGAATATCTATGTTTAGGTAGATTTTATGTTCTGGGGCCTGAATGTCAAAGGACATTTGGCAAGAAAAGCATTATCTTCTTGGAACATATCAAATATGTTCCTAAAATAAGTGGTTCTAGTAATTAACACCATATGCTTGTGTCCCAATTAAATGAGAAAATTGCAGGTGTTGTTTGTGTATTCAATAATCAAATGGTAGACATGATAGCACAACGCTTCTTAAAACAATAACATGGTATGTTTCTTGAAACATGCATCTCAGGAATATGAGTATGAAGAACTCTATAATGTTATCATGATTAGATGGCCTTGTAGTGTTTGGCCTCCATCAGAGCCGCGACTTGGTATAAGAGAGGGGCAGGAAATGGTGTCTGAATGCAAGCATTCAACACCATCTAGTAAGTTTGTCACTAATTAATTTTAACTATGACCATTGTCCTCAAGGGCATAGTGAAAGCCCAGTGGTAAGGTGAGGTCCGAGTTTTGAATGTTATAGTCGCTTTCAAGCTTTGGTGTGTTATTTTTCCACACCAGAGTTGAAAGATGTATTGTAGATCCACTCAGACCCTGGAATAAGTCAGTACCTTGAAAGCATAAGGGTATGTCCTTGGGAGCTTTACAATTTTTTCTAAATGAATATTAAAAAGTTTTTAACCATAATTAGAGCTTGGGACAGAGATCGACAAAACTGCCATATTGAATTCTTGCATTATTCTGTTTTATCTATCTCATTCTTATTTTTCATTCTTTGAGGGTAGCTGCACAATTCTATTGAAAGGGAAAATAGTTTCCAAGTTTCTGACAATAAAGTTGAGGCCAACATTAAGTTGAAATGATCAAAACATAAATCTATTTTGTGTTTGCTTAAACTCTCGCTCTTCTTTGTTCTAAATACGGGGAAGGATACATTCGCTGCTTTAGAATTATTCGTTCTTATTTTACAAGACAATTTGGGGAATAGTTCTGAGGGCAAAGATGCTTGACTTAGTAGGGATCATTCGTGTGCAGAATTGATGTCTCAAGATGGTCGACCCCAGTTTAAGAACGACACGTTTCTTTTCTTGTGATTTTTTTTTTCTTTTTTTCGTATATAATATAGTGTAACTGATGCCACACATTGGGTGGCAATAACTTGAGATCAAGAAGCAGTGATCTTTTTTGCCTGCTAAAATTAAGACGATGTTCGAAAGATTCTTTGATCATTAAGAAATATCTGAATGCAAGCATTCAACACCAGCACCATCTAGTACGTTTGTTACTAATTGATTTTAACTATGACCATTGTGCTCAAGGGCATATCGAAAGCCCAGTGGTCCCAGTGGTAAGATGAGGTCCGAGTTTCGAATCTTATAGTTGTTGTCAAGCTTTGGTGTGTTACTTTTTTGGACAGCAAAAAGAGACAAACCCAATACCAAAGTTGAAAGATGTATTATAGATCTACTCAGACCCTGAATAAGTCAGTACCTTAAAAGATAAAGGTACCGCCTTGGGAGTTTTATAGTTTTTCCTAAATGAATATTAAAAAGTTCTTAACCATGATTAGAGCTCGGGACAGAGATCGACAAAACTGCAATATTGAACTCATGCTGTTTTATCTATCTCATTCTCATTCTTTGAGGGTAGCCACAATTCTATTGAAAGGGAAAATAGTTTCCAAGTTTCTGACAATAAAGTTGTGGCCAACAATTAATTTAAAATAATCTAAACATAAATCTATTTTGTGTTTGCTTAAACTCTCGCTCTTGTTTGTTCTAAATGCGGGGAAGGATACATTCGCTACTTTAGAATTATTCGTTCTTACTTTACAAGACAATCTGGGGAATAGTTCTGAGGGCAAAGCTGCTTTACTCAGTAGGGATCCTTCGTGTGCAGAATTGATGCCACAAGATGGTTGGTCCCAGTTTAAGAACGACACATTTCTTTTCTTGTGATTTTTTTTCCTTTTTTTCGTATATAATATAGTGTACGTAATTGATACCGGTGGCAATAACTTAAGATCAAGAAGCAGCGATATTTTTTTCCTGCCAAAATTAAGACGATGTTTGAAAGATTTTTTGATCATTAAGAAATATTGTCTAAGTTTTATTCAAATTTGGAGTACATTCAAGGGATTAGAAATAGAAACATGATCATTGGCCAATGGTGGAATAAGCTGGTCCACCAGTTAAGAGTTGCGCTGTCCCAATCAAGGCTAGCCAAAAAGATAGAAAGGCAAAAGTGATCTCCGATTAGAAAGAAGAGAAATCGTGACTGAAGTCTCATATACAAGAAGGCATATACTTTTTTTTCCATATCATCCTTCTTTCTTCTTTTAAACAATTCAAAATACGATTTTTTTTTTGTTTGAGGGGAAGGAAAGTAATACATCCCATTGGAATGGATGAACAGGAACAGGAACTCGTCGTCTCATATAAAGCTTAATTTTTTTTTTTTTAAACCTGTCTTATATATTCTCTTTTCTTTCCCCTCCTTCGTCGTCCCTTCTTCTTAAACAGCTCATCCTGGACCCATGAGTATTGAGTGGCCTATGATTTGAGAATAATTAAGACCTGAGCCTGTTTTTATAGTACAATAGAAATCGAGTGTGGTGTTGTAAATTTTTCCAAACAAGTTGGATATCTAATTTATCAGTTGGCTCCCATTTCCTGTTTTTCTTTCTCTCCCACTTTCTTTTCCAGATGAGTACGAGAAAGTAGAAACCGCCTGAGCCCACAGTTTATGTAAAGAATATCTGAAGCTCATTCTTCCATGAAGCTACCTAGAAGCTGATACCTTTTCGCTTTTTCTGAGAAACGAGAATCATAATTTCTTTAATATGAATCTGAACCTTTTTTCAAATAAATTATGGTTTAAAATATTGTTTTTCTGAATTAAAGTTTGTGCCTAGTCTGTTATAGAGATTATTCACTTCTTTATAAGCACGTTGATGGGCGTTTGACTGTAGAACTTTTTTTCTTTTCTTTTTGTTTTGAGAGAATCTAGGCAAGGAATAGGTTGTATCTCATAACATTTTAACTTTTTCTAAAGAAAATATAATATCTAAAGGGTATAACTTTGAAAAATATTACGTCTCATCAATCATCGTGGTGTTTTGCACTTCTAACGCACCGTTGAACGAAAGACCGTTGAGCCAAAAAAAAAAAAAAAAAATTGAGCGTTTTAAAATTAAGTACCTTTCGTGAATCGTAGTCTACTTTTTATTTGCTACGGACAACCCAAGGCTTAACTTAGGTTTTCCTAAGTTTTTCAGCCAAAAAACACGACCTTTATGACATTTTTCATCCCTCGACAAAATCCCATTATGCGTGAATATAGTGTATAACTCTTAAATATCTAGCAATACCAGGCCTTGAACTCTTAAATGTCTTCTGATTTGTTTTGGGAGAACAGTAATTTTGAAGTTATTCCAGCTCTTCTCGATCTACGGAAACTATCTGGTAATCTTCGTACTTTAAATTCATTTTATAAAATTTTGGTATTTTTTTTAGCAAAATTGCATTAAAAGCACATTTATATTAAAAATTTAATAATGCAAGTTATTATTGATTAAAACTTACAACCATCAAAAGCTTCTGAAACTTATGAACTCAGCCCCATGCTCAAGTCATTCCTCGAAAATATAAAAAGAAGTCGCACATTTTGAGTTTATCCTGAACCAAGTAAATTAAAAGAAACAAATCAGTCGTACACTTGAGAGTTCACTCCTTGCAAGTACATGCACAATAAGAAGAGGCACTCAATGACGCCAAAACGAGGACAATGGCAGGCAAAGTTGCAGGCATTTTGAGATGATTCTGCTAGTCTGCAACACTAGTCACCCTTGACAGCATGCCATTTACACCACCAAGCCTTCCTGTTAGATCCTCCACAGAAACTTTCATTACACCGCTTCTCATGCCAACATCAGCCGCATATCGGCTCGCACAGTATACTCCTATAGCCGTTACTGCCATCCCATACACATTGCTTGTTGCAAGACGCAGTGGTGATGAAAAGGCTGCAGCGAGAAAGGACATTGCTTGACCACTCTGCCCGATAGTTCTCTCATCCGCAGATATCAGACCTGTCTTGCAGTATATGGCAAAATCCTCACAGTTGTTCTTGAAAATGTTGTAGCATCCAAAGCCATTCTCTAGCAAGTGGGTGGCTCTGTGGATCACAGTTTCAGCAGGATCTGCATCGGCGCAGGTGCATGTCCCTCCCCTTGCTTTAGCAAGGAAGAAAGCAGGGCTTACAGAGTACTCAAATCGATAAAGATAGCCACCAGCCAAGAAGCAACTGAGGCATGAAGAGGCCACTCCATTACTACCCTGTTGCTGGGCACAGTTGGGACAAGGAGGATGTCTTGGATTCAGGCTGGAGCTTACAAGGAGAATATCGAGCACAGTTCCTGTACCCATCTCTTGGCCTTCACCTCTAGTGAAATGGATGACTTTATCATCGCCGACGTAGATCCCTGTTTTGTGAAAGATCAAAAGCCCAAAGTTACACATAATTTAATTGGTGGTGGTGTTATGTTAGAGGCAGAGTAACTACAAAAACGGAAAATTCTCTGTATCAACAATCAATAGGTAACAAAAAGAAAAAAAAAACAGAATTAGCTGACATTCAGGGTAATACAGAAATGCCAATAGAATATTATATTTCACATTTGGTCTCCGAAAGATTGTGTGGATTGCAAATAAAGGTATGTGTAACCAAAGTATACACACACATGAGACATGGGAAAAGGTTTCTTGGAAACGTAGAAAAAATGCCAAAACAGATTGCCAACCAATTACGACGTCAAACAATGCCCGAAAAGCCCATCTTCCGACAGCCAGATAACGATAGATTTGCTTCTAGTTCAATCTCTGGTTAGCTCCAAGATCGCTGTTCCCACTTCTAGATCGTCCTTCAATTGTTCGTGTTGCTTTTACTTGCAGACTAACATGAAGAAAGCCTGAAAGAGTTGACGCCTAAAGAACGTTGATCGCAGGAATCAGAAAGACTCAAACAAAAATCGTGAGTGAAGATTCACCTCTTTGATGGCACCAATTCAATAAATTTTCTCACATTTGCTCCAACTTCAGCTAAATAAGACGACCATGCAAAAAGCATTGCTTACAAAATTACTCGGCCCTAGCAATATCAACACCCACGATGCAACACAATTTCTTATTCTCGTCATGAGAGGGACACTAACTTGACCAAGCAAAAGAAACTTATGATCTCACGGAAAAGATAGATATTTCACCAAGCCACATCTAAACAACACACAAATGCTTCAGTAAGAAACCACCAAAAAAGCAGTAGACCCCAATATCTCTCCACAAGTTCCGCATATCACAGAGAAACTAGTAATTATCATCAAACGACATTTCAGGTTTTCAAATTATTGCTGCAGAACACCCTTCATTTGAGCAAATAATTCTAAGAAACCTTTTTAATTGAGAAAGGCTTCCCCAGACCAACAAAAGAGTCTAAAGTTATCCAATTTTTTCATTTACCAGCAACAAAAAAGATTTACATCTAAAACCTATAATTATAAAGCAAAAGGAGCTTGAATTTTCTCCCCTGAAAATTGCAGGAAAATCCAATCTTCAAACCAAGAAGGTCCAATAGGAAAAGTTGCAACGAACAACCAGGTATCTTCCAAAACTATGCATCCCAACCGTCATACTCCAAATTCCAAAATTCACAGGAAACGAAAATTGGAACGTATCGTCACTCTTTTTTCCCAGAGCATTCCGATCATACCAAAACAACAACATAACAAAAATAAGGAAGGCGAAAGTCTGGCCAAGTAATTAAAAAAGAGAGAGGGGGATACCGTGGTGGGCATAAACATAGGCCTTCCTCCACGAGTAGATGTGGTCGCCTGGCTTCAGGACCTCCCGATCGATCCTGTTCGAAAGAACCCCCATCTTCTTCCTCACTTCTCTCCTTCCCAACCCAAAACTCTTCGCTTCCACGCACAGAGAGACAGAGAGACAGAGAGAGAGGAGGGATCTTGCTGGGGTCCGCTTTACCTTTTCCTTCTTCAGGTAGGCTACCTGATGAATCGGACCGTGTTCAGAACCGACCCATCCGTAATGGACGCTCCTGGATCCGCTCGACTTAAAATAGCAGGACTCACAAAGAGGACTGGATTTGGATTGGATTCTATTAAGTATTATGTCTTAATCAAAACCGAAAAAGTTACCATCATGGCATGATTCAGACCCGAACCTAAAAATCCAGGTTCACTATAAACAAATCAAGATACTGAGATGATACACAAGCGTCTAGAAAGACGTAAATATATTGAGCTGATCGAAAGTGGCAATGAACATATATTTAAATTCCTTGTAAAAATTGCTGGCGAACTGAATCGCATGCTAAATGTGAATACGAGAATTTATCTGAAATAAGTCTGCTCCAGATTGAAGTTGACTCATCAAATCAAATTAGATCAGAACTGTCAAAAGAAATTGTACTTATGATCTATTCTGAAAACAATGGATCGGTTTATCGAGTTTCCAGTGGACTCACTTCCAAATTTGAGTGCAGAGCCAAATGTGATTAATTACACTAAGGTTGTGCTTGATAGCAGAATAGCCTCCAATCTTAGATTCGAGGCCACTGTTTTGAAGATCTCAAAGCATAGATTTCAAATCTATGCTACATGTTAAAAGTATAATGTTCAGGAGAAATACAAACCTCCACTTCGACCAGGCTCACACCGTTCTCTCTAAGAAATGCCAAGAAGATGTCAAGATTCTCATCAGTGGGACGATAGTGCCCGCTATAAGCCGACACTTTCTGAAACAAAAGTCAAATATTCAGCATTAGTTACAATACGAAAAAGGAAACCGAACATAACTTATAAATGTGAGCCACTGCAAAAAAAAAAAATGCATTGGTTGAAAAACTTAACCCAGCCATCAGTTATTTATAGGAAGATACATAGTGCTTCTGGTTTATTACAACTAACAGATTCTCTTTCCACCCATCAAGAAAAACCTGGGGTTGTAAGATCTCTCAGTCAAACATTGTGCAGTGTATCAAGCGAAGGCTAATGTTCAAGCATGTGGCGGGTTTTGTTCGATAAACTCTAAAAAACTAACGTGGAAAATCTACCACCCCATGAAACTTATCAGTTATTACAGGATATCTAAAATCAGAGGATGCCCATCAATAAAATCTTGAAAGTGAAGAAACGTAGAGAAGATAGAGTTGTTGGCATCAAATAGTCCAATTCTCTTAAAAAAAACCTACAACGGTACAACCATTGACTGAAGTTGAAGTGTTTCTCGAGATTTCCCGGTAAGTACCTTGAGCACACCATTTTCTGCTGCCAGCCTTCCTGCCGCTAGAGTGACACCATCAGTAAGAAAGCTGGAGTGATGAAATTCCCCCCTTTTTTTCTAGATACAGGCGGATAGAAAACATCAGATTTTTAATCGAAAACTGAGATTATTAGGTTAAGTAGATTGTCAATTTCAGACTTCCTATATCCAAGGAAACAAGTTATCCGTGTGAAAGGAGACACAGACTATTAAGATCAATAGGCAACTGCCTTCAGCTACCAACGTCCCTTTTAGCTATAGACGAGGCTTACTCTTATTGGGAGATACATGAAAAGCATCTTCAATAATACAAGGCAAATTACAATGTTTTAAAGTCAAGTGGTTCACAAGAAGAACGAGAACACCAAAAAATTTTCATAGCTAAATCTGAAGATAAATAAAGTAGTTTACCATGCCTTCATAAACCTTTTTATTGGTGCACATGACAAAGATCCATTTCGCATGAGGGGTGACCTTGACCTATTGTTGTGTCAAGAAGCTCTCCACTTTTCACATGTATGATTTTTCCGTTACTAGGTGAATATTCATAGAGTTCCCTCTCTTGCTGAAATAGCACATGCATAGAGATTGTACATGTAAGCCAATTTTAAAAACACAATAACTAAAAATTAAATAGAAAACTGCATGTTTCGATGCCAAATATCAGTGGAGGAAACTCTGTAATAAGCAAAGTAGCATCATCCATATCCATTGACAGAAATTCACAGCCATAGAAGTAAACTTCTCTAAAACAACAGAAGAATCTGACCATAATATAGCAAACATTTATTAATTTGACATTAAAAAAGATGATGACAGACCTACAGAATCATGAGGTTGATTCGTTACAGCCAAAGAGCTCATGATTTAATCTCTAAAATAAGGAATCTCATTCAGTTAAGAAGCCTCAACCTTCAAGAATATCTACTCAAGAACTTAAAAACCACTTCACACCAGAAAAGCATATAGCTTCATTAACCCTTTCCTTTTTAAACATCCTAGACCACACAGTTTTTTACTAATCAAATTTTAACCACATTTTAATAAGGTTTCAATCCTTTCTAGAGTAATTTTAGAACTCTTGAACCCAACTAAAAGGAAAAAAAGAAGGTATTATTTTCTATATTTTAATTTTAACACACATAATTGTGAGGCAACTTTAGTTTATAGTGTAGTTTGCTTGAGCTAAATAGAAGAAAAGAAGCACTTCTATTTGATTTTATCAAGGGAGGCAAGCTAAGGCATTGATGTTCCTTTGCTTACTTTTAGTCTAAAAATTTTGAGTGAAAAGATAGAAGTTTTTTGGAAGAAATTAGAAATTCTTGTTCTCTTTTTTTATTTTTTATTTTTAAAGTCAAGATAAATCTTATTTTGTGTTTTTATTTTGGAAGTTGGAGGTGGGTGGCTGTGGAGAGTGGCTGGTTGGAGAATTAATAGATGCACTATTATTATTTTTATTTTCTCAAGCATGGGCTATTAAATTTGTTTTACATTTGCCTTCTTTGTACACTAATCCAAAAGAGAAAATGAGTGTATATATATATTGTATAGAGTCGTGTGCTGAGGACTGAAGATTTTAAGTTTAAACTTAGATTGGAAAAATCTGTAAATTCTATATATATATATATATATATATATATATATATATATATGTGTGTGTGTGTGTGTGTGTGTGTATGTGTGTGTATATATGTATAAAGCACTGGATTCTCATCCTCCTCATTAACAAAGCCCAAACTAAAAAAAAAAAAGACATTGGGTTGCATGTGTGAGAGGGATTCCTCTCACAGCTGGAGGAATCCATGTTATTTATGTAATAAAAAGAGAGAGTGTGAGTATGTGGGTGAGAGTTCGCACCATGCTTCAGCCGAAATCGACATAAGTCCTTGGAATGGATGGATCAGATCAATGGCAGACACTAGCGGTCCGCCAGCTTGATGCATGGGTTGTGTTGTAGAAAGCTAGCTAGTTTTTGATATGTTTCAATCAAATATACTACTCAGATCAATTATATTGACATCCTTATATCCTCACATAACTTTGTTCAAGAAGTCAAACTAAGTTTGACCACAAACAATGACAAAACCAGAAATTTCTTGTTTTATATCCTCACATAACTTTGTTCAAGAAGTCAAACTAAGTTTGACCACAAACAATGACAAAACCAGAAATTTCTGGTTATAAGGCACTGTTATAGAAATTCTCATTTTTCAAGAAGTACAATATATATATAAATAAGTAAATTTTATACTCGTTTGTTTGAGCTAATGGGCATTTCTGTCTTTTATATTTTTCCAACAACAAAGATTCTGAAACGGAGTTGGGGTTGAGGTATTGAAAACAGAAGACGTCGAAGAAGTCGCTCTCTTTTTGCACACCTTTTCTTATTTTTAGAGTCATGGCCTCAAAACAAACCAGTCTGAATGACGACTATTTTGAATCTTCTTTTTCTCATTTTGAATCTTTGCAGAGTTCGCACACCTCATTAACACAGCCCCAACAAATATTTTTCTATTTTGAATCTTCTTTTTCTCATTTCCATTGTTGGAGAAAAAAGAAAAAAAAAAAGAGTAAGATTAACCGTCGGACAAGCCTCAAAATAAGAAAGCTCATGACGCCGGGAGCTGTATTGTTCTTCAAATTTTACAGATACCAACCTGCATTCCTACTATTAAATCAAAAGATTTCTCTTTAGTTGGGGCTGGGTTATACGACCAAGAAATAGCCTTCTTTTTGGCAAAAAGAAAGCTATTTGTTGGACGTCTTCTCTTTTCAGTAGGAGGTTAGGTTTGATGTGCACCACCACATAAAAATGATTAGACTCAAATCACATCCGATGTCAAGGACTCACATACAGAATGGTCTACACCAGTTAAGACAGTAACTCGTGGAGCTAATGGGGCACTGCAACTTCACCCTCAACCAGCCTTGCAATTTTGAGTTTTATCTTTTGCGTTTTAAACGCAAACTGACACTCATCTGCAAATACCTAAAAGAATATACTTTTCCCTGTAATTTTTCCTCCTTTGCAAGTAGCGTTAAAATTACGCGATATTTTTCTCTTTTGTTTTGTTTTTTTTTAAGAAAATCGTGACTTACTGGTCCACGCTCTTCTATTTATATCTTTTTCATCGCAGTTTGCGGCAACAATATTTCTGTCTACTTTGCAGCAGATCAACTTTCTTCCTTTTGAGGAAAAAATAGGACGGACGTAAACCGTCAAGTTTCTTCTTATTTAACTTAATGTCTAACTGGTGTTAAGTGGAAGTCAGTAATACTATGGTGTCCGCTTCCACTTACTGACTTCCACTTACACCAGTTAGATAGACATTAAGTTAAATAAGAAGAAACTGGACGGTTTACGTCCGTCCTATTTTTTCCTCAAAAGGAAGAAAGTTGATCTGCTGCAAAGTAGACAGAAATATTGTTGCCGCAAACTGCGATGAAAAAGATATAAATAGAAGAGCGTGGACCAGTAAGTCACGATTTTCTTACAAAAAAACAAAACAAAAGAGAAAAATATCGCGTAATTTTAACGCTACTTGCAAAGGAGGAAAAATTACAGGGAAAAGTATATTCTTTTAGGCATTTGCAGATGGGTGTCAGTTTGCGTTTAAAACGCAAAAGATAAAACTCAAAATTGCAAGGCTGGTTGAGGGTGAAGTTGCAGTCCCCATTAGCTCCACGAGTTACTGTCTTAACTGGTGTAGACCATTCTGTATGTGAGTCCTTGAAATCTTTTATTTTAATTGAATGTGATTTGAGTCTAATCATTTTTACGTGGTGGTGCACATCAAAACCTATATGAGACTGACTAAAGCACCTTTCTTGAAGACAAAACTATCTTTTGTCAGCAAGTAAAGAACTGTTGTTTATGGAGGTATATTTTATTTTATATCAAAAAATAATTTTCTTCTCCCTACGGGCGGCTCCTTGGAAACATCTCTTAAAAGTTGAATGACTATTTGCTAACTTTTAAAAAGGTTTGTTATTTGCTTAAACGTTCAGCAACTTCTTGAAATTTTTTCATGATCCTGGTATCATGTTCGTGACCTAAATGTGAAAAAAATGCCTACTTGGTGCCTTCTCTTTATGTCCAAAGTTCAAGAAAATTGATATCAAACTCATTTGCAGTACCCCAAACCATGTAAGCATCTATGTTTTCTTTTAATCTTCAAAGGTGAAACAAGAAAATTATTTCAGGCTCATTTTTAGTATGGCTTGTTTTTGTGACTATAAGATCATGTCATTCTGTCTATTTCAATTTTCAGTATCGTGCGCTGTCTAAATTTCCTCAAAAAATGGACTAACCTGGTTAGGGTGATGACCTTGCCGTTTAAGATAAGGAAGGTACTGCTGAATTTGATAAGCATATAGCTTCATGGGAACTCAATTTTTCTTGGTCATAGACCAACTTCATAAATAAGGCATAGACCATGAATCACTTGAATATTAGTCCTGCACCTCTCATAATTGGATCTAAAGTTGTATTAATTGGACGTTGGTTTTGGATCATAAAATTGACTTTCCATGTTTTTGAATCGACTATTCCTGCTTGCAGTTAAATATGAAAAAGTTTAGGTCGCAAGATCCATATGCAGCAGCATCCTTTACAAATTCTCCAGCTGAGTTAAGGTCAGTAACGTTTGAGAAACAATTTTGCTTGGATATATGATACAATCCGTCAAAGCTGGGTACTTTTTCTACACTTAAAACTGAATGTATTTCTCAATCAATCCTTGTATTTTATCATCAGTTTGGTGTACAGTATTCAGTTTCTTGCTGCAATAAGCCAAGAAAAGAAGAATATATATCTGAAAATGGCAGACTCAAGCTGATTTAATAGTAGAAATGCAGGTTGGTATCTGTAATATTTGAAGAACAATACAGCTCCCGAATTAACAACAAAGCTAGCTAGAAATTCATAAAGCAGAAGGAACCAGAAGAATTGGGAAACGAAGGGCCTAGATGGACCGTGGGAAGTACTGGAAAAAGTTCCTCGTTCAAAAAACTTTGGATGAGTCATCCCCACTTAAAGGGACTTCAATTTCTGCAAACACCAGTTTTGAAGCCGTACGGTGCATAAGAACACAAGCCAAAAGCATATCATTCTCATATATCACTTTGACACCTAGGTGATAACCAAACAACCTTTAGAGAGAGAGCAAGCGAGAGAGCCATGGTTTGATGTGTGCAAACGAATGAAATATTTCCATTGAAGGGCGTTGGAGGGGAACAAAAGGATGGAATCTTTGCATGCATCTTTCGAGGTGCTGCAAGCACAAAAACGACAGTAAGCACAAGTATGAAGACTGTATGGGAGAAGGTGTCCCCAAATATTTCTAAATAATACGCTTTTTTATCAAAACACAAAACACAAGTTCAGATGAGCATTTCAGACCTAAAATTCGAATCAAGTTGGAAACGACAAAATTTGAGTGTCGCGTGTGCACGGACCTTCCCTTCACTTTAAGAAGTCATTTCTCACGTCAATTTCTAAACCCAAGTCTCACGCTCGAACAAGTTGACAACCGACTAAACCAAAATCGGATTTAGAGTGAGTTCTGAGTCGCTCAAAATGGAGTCGACCACCCTTTTATAACTAAAAAGAAATTGTTTTATATGCCTTTTAGATAAATTAAACAAAAAAATGAATTTTTATGTTTTTACTTGAAAAACCTTTTTTACAATTTAAATAAAAAAATATATTATGCTTCCTATATAAATAATTTTTATATATATTTTATTGAATTTCATTTAACTTAAAAAAAATAAAAAGATTTTTTTTCTCCGCACGACATGCAATCGCGCAGGGCGATTGCATTACGCGATTGCCAGCGATGCTACGGTGCGCTGTTGCGCCTGGCGCACGACAGCGCCCGACCGGGGCCTGCAACAGTGCAAGCCCCTCCTCTTTTCTTGCGAAAACCGCAATAGCCCTGCCCACACCTCAAAAGGGTGTTTGCAGGGCTAATGGCCTATCCCATTTAGTCAAAACCTATTTTTTGAAAATAATTCAAAATTTTTTGAAATTCGGATAAAAATATTGTGAAATTAAAAAAAAATTCAAATTTTGAGTTTTGGCTCTAAAACTCTCTATAAATACCCCTATTTTCCTCCGTCTTGAGTAATAACTAGCACGAAGATCTCTTGAAGGCTACGTTGTCATCATCATAGAGCTTCACTCAATGAGACCTAGGATCAATCAAAGCTAAGGTGCTCATTTCCTCTAAGCCTTTCTCATTTAGAAGTATGTAACCCAAATCTCATTCCACTTTTTTCCTTTTTTTTTTTTTTCCTTCTTCCTCTCTCTATGGCTATAGTCTTCAAATCTCTATTCTTGAGTGAAGAAGCTATACAAGAGTGCACCGGGATCGTAGAAAGATAAGCTCATTTCATGATTGAATTATATTCTCTCTTTTATTGAATATAGCATTATTTTGGTTTCTTCATTTTCTCCCTTATTCATTTCTTCATTCATATAAGATAGCCTAAAATCTCTATTTTAAAGTCAAAAAACTATTGTTAAGGGCATTGAGAGCATGAGAATGTGAAGTAATATTTCATTTTCATGTTGTTTCATTGCTTGAATATAGTCTTGTTTAACCTTGTCATTAGACAAAAAAACCTTATGGAGCAAGCGCAACTTGGCCGTTTGGCCAAGGGCTTTTCGAAGCAACCCACCCATGCAGGTAATAGGTAAACCTGCAATATGAAGGCAACCCACGTAGGTAAGGGGTCAAACCTACAATGCTAGCCAAGGCAACTCATTTCAAAGGGTTAAACCTGAATTCAATATTGACAAACTCATGCATGTAAGGGGTTAAACTTGCAATTCAAGCTCAAACAACCAATTGAAGTGAGGGGGAGTAACCTGAGACATCACTTTGCACATATTTTGTTTGAAAAATTTGATGCGCTTATCTTTGTCACTAAGCACGGCTAGCACGTAACAAAGAGGGACATCTGTAATCACCCTCAATTTTTTTTAAATAATACGCTCTTTTATTAAAACACAAAACCCAATTTCAGATCCAAATTGAGCATTTCAGACCCAAAATTCGAATCAAGTTTGAAACGACAAAATTTGAGCGTCGCGCATGCACGGACCTTCCCTTTGCTTTAAGAACTCATTTCTCACGCGAAAACATTTTTTGATCCCAAGTTGCATGCTCGAATGAGTCGACGTCCGACTAAACCAAAATCGGATTTGGAGCGAGTTCGGAGTCGCTTAAAATGGAGTCAACCAACCTTTTATAACCAAAAAAAAATATTTTATATGCCTTTTAGATAAATTAAACAAAAAAAGTGAATTTTTATGTTTTTACTTGAAAAACCTTTTTTACATTTTAAATAAAAAATATATTATGCTTTCTATATAAATAACATTTTTTATATATTTTATGGAATTTCATTTAATTTAAAAAATAAAAAGATTTTTTTTGCACCGCGCGATACGCACTTGCGCGATCGCATTTTGCAATCACGCAAGGTGATCGCATTATGTGTACACATATATACACATATTCATATATACATGTATGCATACAAAAGTATGTACCTCTTCCTCACCTTAAAATCTCTAATTTATTGATCTTCAAAATATTTTTCTCTTTTTTTTTCTCCATCTTTCTCTTTTGATTAGGACTCTATCGTTCATTCCTTTGAACATATTTTTCTTTCAATATTATTTTCATTTAACGACTTCACTAAGACCAAAACGCAAGTAATGTCTCAACATTGAATTCATGGCTTGATGGTCCACAACCTCAATCAAAACAAAAAACTTAAAGGTATGATATGGTATGAATGCATTTTAGACGAATGTTGTGGTAGGAATGTTTTAATCACCTACGATTAATGCATTCATGCATTACACTTACTTAACATCATTGATGATCACAAGCACCACTCCAAAGAACTTAAGGAAGAGAAGATAAAACTCTAACTAAGTGGTAACCGAATTAGAACAAAATCTCAAACCTACTTAAAGTCTTAAGAGAACACTAAAGCAACTTCAAAAATAGACCTCCAAAATTTTCTTAATATTTACAAAGAACTTCTCAAAGTCTTCAAACGTGAAATCTTCAACATTTTCTCAATCACTACACCGCATATAAAATGAAAAGATGTTTAAGCAAAAATGAAATGCATCAATGATAGATATTAACCCTTGGATTGATTACTCCAGGTAAAAGCGCCATGAACGGTTGATTCTCGTATCGACAAGTGAGTCCCTTTATCTTTCATTTTCAAAACAAAACTCATTTTTTTCGAGTATTTCAAAAACCAAAATACCAAAAATTTTGATGATGCGAACAATATGTCATGCCTTCAAGGTGCGCACTCACCATTGTCACGATCTTCTATTTCATGAGGCCTCTCTATGAAGGCATGGAAGGAAATGCCATGTGGGCTGTCATAACAGTAGCTGTCGTTTTTTAATATATTGTTGGTAAGCGAGTCCCTACTGCTTGTTTTCTTATTACCTTTAATTGCTTGCATAATGGTTCGCTTTTGTAGCTAAGATATATACTTGTAATTCTTTGATCATTAATTTGGCGCAACAACAACAGATATTAACTCTGTCAATAAGTAGTAGTAGTTGTCTAGTTTAACAGTATAAGAGCTTTTAATGATTTTGTTTCTGATCTTAAAAATCAGTTTTAAATTTCTCGGTTTTTTTTATATATGGGCTACGCTTTTTGTTTAAAATATGGTTAACAAAATTGAAATTAAGCTAGATTGATTTGATTGAAATTGGCAGTGTTTTTCTTCTTTTATTAATGAAATGAACGAGGGGATTTCAACTTCAAAGAACAGCAACAAAAAAAAAAAATTTTTGAAGTTCGCAGGCTTTTAACATGATTCCCTTTGCTCTGCCATAAAGTAAAAATGGAAGGTCACCTAAAGCCTTGTCTACGTGGGTTGGTATAATTTCATGCTCCCTTAGAAGAATAACTTTAAGGATTTTCCAAAATGAATTGATAAGAATTTTGGGGCCTAACACATATGTCCTTATAATTGTAAGGATAACACATCTGTTCAATTTTTCGGAAAGGAAAATACATCAAGAGTGTGCGATGTTGTAAAATGTAGCAATTTTTGTTATTAAGGTTTTGAGCATTACCCAATGATTGCAGCGTTAAATTACATTTGATGATGCTATAATTCTTCAAAACTCCTTGTCTTAGTGCATTTCACATGAGCTCAAATGGGAGTGCGTTAATATATTAGGAATATGGAACTATTAATTTTTCTTTTAAGATCATCTGTACACCTTCTATAATGAACTACATAAACTCTTTTAGATATTGTTTAAGATTTTTTTTTATAGAAATTGCTAATATCTAGCTTCTTTTAATGGCTAAGGTGGAACTTTAAGCAAAGGTCTTAGCAGAGCATTTGGAACTCTAGTTGCTGGATCACTGGGTCTTGGAGTCCATTACATAGCCAGCCTTGCTGGGAAAAAGATGAACCCATAATCCTTGGTGCCTCCATCTTCTTACTTGGTAATCAGAACGAAAAGTTAGCAGAAATCACAAACTTGGTCTTCTGAATTTCTTTACATTTTCTTTGCTCTTGACCTGTTTGTTTGAATATTGAACATATCAACCCGACTGAGTGCAGCTTCAGCGTCTACTTCAAGATTCTTTCCAGAAATTAAAGTCAAATATGACTATGGAGCCTTGATCTTCATTCTGACATTGAGCCTGGTCTCGAGAGGAGAAACTATTCAAGTTGGCGTGGGAACTTGTCTCCACTGTAGTGGTTGGTGGCTCTTTGTGTTTGATTGTGTCTATAGTGATATGTCCTGCGTGGGCAGGAGGAGATCTGCACAACTCAATGTCAACTTGCAGACACTTGCTGATTCTTTGGAAGGTCCGTATTTTCTCCTCCTTTGGGTTAAGTTCCCCCTTTTTTTTCTCTTACTTGTTTGGCAAACTCATTCCATTTCATTTGATTCCAGTCTTGCGCCAACCAGGCCAATCAATCAATCAATGAGGAGAATTGCTTGGGCTTAGACTCATTTTTTGCCCCGTGAGACTTTTTGTCCTCCAAGTTTTCAACTTGACCATTCACTCTTCACAAAATGGCTCATGCATCAGTAACTTATCTTACTCTATGTATTCTTTCTAACAAATACATACCTATATACAAGGGCGGATCCAAGATTTTTTTCAAGGACAGGTCAAACAGTTCGCAGGTCTGGCAAAGAAGAGCGATAGGTCGGGTGAAGAAGAGCGACAGGTTAGGCCAAACTAAAAAAATTTGATTTTTTCAATATTAAAAAAAAAAATCATGCGCTCACCCGGGCCAAGGCCCAGGCGGCCCCCCCTCCCTCCGCCCCTGCCTGTATATATATATATATATATATATATATATATATATATATATATATATATATATATATATATACACACACGCACACACACGAAAAGGCAGAAAAATAAAACATGTATAAAGAATGATGAAAACATTTTTCGGTACACGATTTAAGTAGATAGTGCAAGAAATGTATCATAAAGAAAGATTGAGAATGAAAGTTGTGAACTCAAAATTGTAGCTCTCATCCATCTTCCTGAGATACTGCTTTACCTACGGCAACTTTGGTTAGTTGTCTAATTGTATTAACCAAGTGTCTGATGGTGGTGGCCATATTTTCTTAGTATGCAGATTCCAAGAGTTATATATGGAGTCTTAGAACGTAAGCATTGAGATATATAATCACCATGCATACCAACTAAAAATATAAAATCTATATTATGATTTTCCTGTGGCCAAAATCTGAGCATCTTTCTTGGGCAGGCATGTTAGGCCAATTTGGGACGATAAAAAATCTGGAAGTTTTTCGATTCAAAAATTTGAAATTTATGCCCCAGACAGGTGGAGAAACTATAAACCGAGAAACCTTTAGGCCTGAACTTACTTTTTCATCTTTATCTCTACTTTATAATCAATTTTCAATCGAAGACCTGAACTAACTTTTTCATCTTTATCTCTACTTTATAATCAATTTTCAATCGAAGGCTTGTGAGGCTATGAAGTATGAAATGTGGAATTTCAGGTTGTGTCGAGGAGTACTTTAATGAAGAGGAAAAAGGGGACGAACTCAAAACTATGGATACTTCTGGTCTTCAAGGATACAGAGCGGTGCTTGATCCGAAGGCTAAAGAGGAATTGATGGTGAGAAACCAAATACATCAATATAAAATGTTTAGCTTTCCTGTGGAAGTTACCCATTACTCATCCTGCATCTATAAGTAGTTTCTTTCCAATTTCAAAATTCATCACAGATCACTAAATCAATGGTACAACACCATCACAGAACGAGCACCCATAGATACATCTCTCTGTTGTGTGTGCCAATATGTGTGCGTGTGTATGCAAGTGTATGTTGCCCGCTAACTATACATGCAGGTGTGGCTGATTAGGTGAGAAATGCATGATTTCTATTTATTTGAGCTTTTTCTATGTAGTGAATGAACCCTTTACCTAACTAAAGAATGCCCATGTTTTTTCAAGGCAAACCTTGCTCGATGGGAACCTGCACATGGGCGGTTTGGGTTTCTTCATCCATGGAAGCAATCCCTGAAGGTCAGTGCAGCCACTCGGGCTTGTGCTTACTGTGTTGAAGCACTCAATGCAGCAACCAAGTCAGAACACAAAGTAAAGTCTCTCTCTGTCATCTCCGCTTTTGAAATTTGTAATAAACTAAACCAGTCCCATGTGTGTAAGAGAGAGGGAGAGGCATGTGCCTGTTGCTGCATATTCTTTAAAGTGACATGCAGTAACAATAAGAACAGAAAATAGGCAGGATGAGTGTTTTTCTCCATATGTAGGCACCCAAAGCTCTTCGCCAACAACTAAAGGTGCCACGCTTAAAGGTAAGCTCATTGTCATCAATGGTCTTGAAGCAGCTCTCAATGGACATAGACAGCATGAACAGACCGTCCTCCATTGAGCCCCTGATCGACTCTGCCAATGATGCCGCCATGGAACTGTATACGGCCCTCAAGTCGCTGCCTCAAGCTCATCCCAATTTTCATACTGCACATGGAGACACTGTTACAGGCCCAGCTCTAATGGACCTACTCCCTCTTGCAACTGTGGCCTTTATACTCATAGAGGTTTTGAGCCGAATCGACGTTATCGTCTCGAGTGTCGAAGAATTGTCAGTCCGTGCCACCTTCGAGAACCATATGCCAGCCGATGCCACAGCAAAATCTGAACACCTGGCTAATGTTAATTCAGATTATGATAAACAAGGTCCCCATGTTGTGGTAGAAATTAAAGGGTCATAGTTACCTGTCAAACTCATGAAAGAGAGGTATGATTCTAACCATGTAGTTTCATAAATAAGAACATGCTTAGGCATCTTGTTCTGTTAAATAAAAAAAGAAAAAACGAAAAGCAAGCAAAAGGGGGCCATTCTTTTGGAAGCATTTGAAACTGAGTCATGACATCTTTATTCTATTCATCCAAGCTTCTGGTGCATGCCGACCAGTTTAATTATCAATAACAAAAATGGTTAACAAGGAAAAGATAATGAATTTAGGGTTCCAAATGGGTTGGTCATGGTTTCTCCTGATTTCGATATCTTTTCTCTAAATGGAATGATTCTCTACACCCACCTAACCTCTCGTATAGCCTTTCCTGATAAACAAACTCTAGAGACTAGCCTTTCACCTCCGGGAGTATGAGTAATGGAAGAACTAGAACATGTGGCATTTAGACCGTTTCAGCCATCGTCTCCATCAAACCGTGACACTTATCTAACCCTCGAAAGCTGAGATGATCAATCGCGGGATCCATTTGAAAGATCTCCCGATCGATCCTGTTGGAAAGAACCCCCATCTTCTTCCTCACTTCTCTCCTTCCCAACCCAAAACTCTTCGCTTCCACGCACAGAGAGACAGAGAGAGAGGAGGGATCTTGCTGGGGTCCGCTTTACCTTTTCCTTCTTCAGGTAGGCTACCTGATGAATCGGACCGTGTTCAGAACCGACCCATCCGTAATGGACGCTCCTGGATCCGCTCGACTTAAAATAGCAGGACTCAGAAAGAGGACTGGATTTGGATTGGATTCTATTAAGTATTATGTCTTAATCAAAACCGAAAAAGTTACCATCATGGCATGATTCAGACCCGAACCTAAAAATCCAGGTTCACTATAAACAAATCAAGATACTGAGATGATACACAAGCGTCTAGAAAGACGTAAATATATTGAGCTGATCGAAAGTGGCAATGAACATATATTTTCCTTGTAAAAATTGCTGGCGAACTGAATCGCAAGCTAAATGTGAATACGAGAATTTATCCGAAATAAGTCTGCTCCAGATTGAAGTTGACTCATCAAATCAAATTGGATCAGAACTGTCAAAAGAAATTGTACTTATGATCTATTCTGAAAACAATGGATCGGTTTATCGAGTTTCCAGTGGACTTACTTCCAAATTTGAGGGCAGAGCCAAATGTGAATAATTACACTAAGGTTGTGCTTGATAGCGGAATAGCCTCCAATCTTAGATTCGAGGCCACTGTTTTGAAGATCTCAAAGCATAGATTTCAAATCTATGCTACATGTTAAAACAAACACAAACCTAAATTAATGTACAATTTGATTTTATCGAACAGGGGTTTGGATTTTCATAGGATTCAAATGCAATTAAGTGGTGTTTGATAACCTTAGATTTCAAAGCAGACGCTGGTCTTAAATTCATGCCACCCACTGTTTAAACAAACAGGGACTCTCATCCACAACACGTAAAAAAAAACATGACTCAGAGGTACTAGGGTTAGGGAGGGAGACTTAGTATCTGTGGATTTAAGATCCTTGGTGATTAGTATTTTTCCTTTCAACGTTTATTTTCATTCTTTGTTGTTCATTGTCTATGCAACAAAAGACATGGGCATCCATATGAAGTAATATACATATTCGTCCATTTTCCCATATAACACATACAACACATAGCCCTAAGCCCCAAAGGGCCAAAAGGGGAGGAGCTTCAGCCTTTTTCAGAATCTCTCTCCCATCTAGTACACAAATTCACAATCAATATTTTTCTCATATACAGCGAAACAATATTTTGTTCTTCTGACAACAGCGAACCAAGAGAAACATTGCCCTGAGTCCTTCAACTCCGCTCTCTCCCTCTCTCTTTTTCTCTCTCTCTCTCTCTTACATAGGCTTATCTTCTTCTTGCAGGAAAGCTACATTCTTTTTCCAGTATTCCTTGATGGAGTCTATGACCTTGACGGGCAGGGCTTCGTCCTCCGGGTAACAAGCAATAGGGTCTGGAAGGAGAGGAACTGGAAGATGAAGAACGCCTTCTAGAGTTGCATGGACGCAGTAGGCCGAGTATGTCACGTGGTATCCTCCCTCCTGAACAATCAACATTCGTCCCTTTGAGTGCACATTTGCCAGGTCGCGCAGGATTTCACCGATTCTCCTATAGCCGGCCATTGTTAGGCACTGTCGACCGTTGGGATCAAACTGCACCATTCAAAAAGCAAGTTAATTACATAAAACCAACCATGCGCACTGATGTTTTCTTTGAGAAGACAAGGAAAAGCTAACTTCTTGAGTAATTAATTTAAACTCCAGAGTAGAATGTGTTGCACAGAAGATGATGTGAAATTGATGACATTTTCAATTGGTTCGCAATTTGTGATAAACGTCATTTGTTTAAACTGTGTCACCCTTCCATCATTATGGCTGCCTTGCCTTCTGTATCACCTCCCAGGCTGTCCCAGCAGCATCGAACTACTGTGTTTAATGTCTAGTATCAATCAAACCATCGAACTTCATCCTTTTTTGGTCAAACAGCTGCTACTCCCATTTGGGTAGTAATATGTGTCAAGCCTCATTGTCTGAAACTATGTCATTCTTCTGTCACTGTGGCATAGCAGAATACAACTAAGCATGTTCCCATTTAAGGCCCAATTTTCCGATTGAGTACCTGGAGTGGTGGGATCTCGCAGCAAATTATGAAAGATTTACTTGAGCTTTTTACAATGTTGTCACAGGAACCTCGTGGCCTTAAAAAAGATCTTCATGACCAGACAAGGAAATGATAGGGGAGCTACAAGTCATTGAACTTCTTCATAGCCAGAAACTTCATTTTCTGCGCCTCCTGACATAGTAACAATCCTCCTCATCCGAGGCTGTATTCTCTCTATTATTCTCCAAGCAAAAGTAATGATCTCAAAGCCGATGCCAAGATTGTCGGCCAGCAGCATTCTATGACAATTCTGGAATTCCTGTCATGACTGCAAAAGCAGCATATCCTCACCCTGCAGTCATTTCACCTCTTAATAAAGCTTGCTTTCATCCATGATCCACCTATCAACATTACCATCAAGCAGCTCAGTGTGAAGCTACAACCAGAAGCAGCAGCTTTTTACTTTTTCGCTCTTGCACAAATTCAAATTACCTTCATGCCCTAAACAGTGCAAATTTGATTACTCTTCAAATCATTGCATTAAACAGACTACCCGACCTATAATCTCTAGATTTCAACTAAAAATTTCCAGTAGGTATGATGTTCACCACAATGTCAGTTACATCTTTTATTGATTAATAACATTTTTAGCTACCCTATGAGGTACAAAATTCACAAAAAACAGAATAAGGATGACAAAACACTAATGCGAGCCAATACAGGGATGCTAAGGGTTATCCTTGAGTGCCAGAAGCAAGAGCTAGATAGAAGCTGATGCTGAAATTTGTAACAATCAGGAAAAGTGATAGGGATGCAGTTAAAAGAATGATGGTAAAGAAAAATAGTAGTAAAAAGGCAAAACTATTGCCATAACAAAGAAAAGCAGAAGTAGTATAGTAGGTCAAGATAATGTCCTTAATCCCCACTGCATTGTTCAAGAATCCAAAAGTAAACGCACTTTCAGTGAGAACAATATCGTTTTGGGACTCTGTGACTCTTCTGATGTTGGAAGCTAGAAATGCTGAATTATCATATGTCTCCACATAAAAGCTGCTATAATTAATGATTTCAACTAAGGGCATCAGAACTGGATGGGCATTAAATTTGTAAATCGAGAGAGATGACTGAACTTTACCTATCCCTAGGAGTAAGCTTCACACCTAAAGTACCCATGTGAATATATAAAATGATCTTGGCCTAGAGACATCCAACTTTTTTTGTATTTTAATTTTCAGTAACATGATAGTCTGCCTCAAGATAAAGGTCCAAATGGAGAATGATATTTATCTCAAATACTCATAATGTATAAGTAATTCGTAACTCCCTGAATGAAAACTCGTTTATGGTGTTAGTTCGTGCATGTACTACCCTAGTGCTATATCGTAAGTTGCAAACTAGTGCACAAGATTATACACCAGCTGTGTTTTACATGAGGACAAGGGCTCTAGAATTGGAAAGCTAAAAATTTCAAGAACTAAAGTGATTTAGGATACAAGGTTTTAGACTTACCGCGCTAGAATCTTGCCCAATAACCATCACTACCATATCTGGATCAAATTTGGTAACAGCTGGAGTAACCAATTCCATCATTGCATACTCATAGCCCTTGTCTCCGGTTCCATTTGGCAAGGGTATGTTCAAGTTAAAGCCCAAGCCCCTACCTTCACCTAATTCGTCAATGGAACCACTTTGAGGATGGGATGGTCCCCATGACCCATGGTTCATATGAAGGGATATGGTGAGGACGTCATTCGAGTTATAGAACCCCTCTGTAGTTCCATTTCCACAATGGACGTCAATGTCCACTACTGCTACGCGTTTGCAACCAGAACTTAGAGCCAGCTTAATTGCAAGCCCCGCATTATTCAGAAAGCAATAGCCATCAGCTTGTGTTGGCTGAGCATGATGACCAGGTGGACGCACTAATGCATATGCAATCTTTCCATGTCCATCCAGTATGTGATGCATTGCTGAAAGTGTCGTTCCAGCAGCAACAAGTGCAGCATCAAATGAACCAGGTCTGAGCATCGTGCCTGCACAGAGTTCCCTGCCACCAGCTGCATCTGCATCCTGCAGCTCCTTAATGTAGCCTGAAAGCCACTTGTAAGTCTAAGCTATGTAAAATTATCTCAAGAAAGAAAGATGGTTCTTAATACACATGAGTAACCACTATCAAGAAAAGGCAGATAAGCAACGATCCAGATAATGATTGTACAGATTGATCAAGCACATTTCTCAGAAACGAGTGCTCATGTGCATAACTTAGTAGGAAAGTTGTCACAAGTAAAAAACAACACTATAAATTAGAAAGTTTCACGAGATATAGGGTAAAAAAATAAAATCAACATGAGCAATCATCCATTTCCCATCAGGGTTGACTTTTAGAAGACCAAAGCTACTGCCACACTGAAAAATCAAATTCACCAAACGACAGAGTTCCATCACAAGCTACAGGATTACAACATTCAATATGGGCAGTTATCGATTATACTTTTCCTATTAGGGGTGAAGAGGGGAGAGGGAGAGAGTACCAGGGGTGTGGAACGAAAGTAACTCAGGTATGAGGGCAGGTCTTCCCTCGTACCATGAAACGAAGCGGTGGATGGGACCCCTTTTGAGGATGGAGACCATGTTCCTCACTCGATCGGCGTTCTCCGGATGCGGCTCGAGCACTTCCAAGAACCCAGGATCGAAGAGCGTGTCGAAGACGCCCATGCCGGTGTCATGGGCCAGCATCCGATCGTCCCAGAAAACGTGGACGATCTCGTTGTCTCCTTGCTGCGGCGCCTCTGCGGGAGCCATCGGCGCCGCCCTCCCCACTCACCGTCGAGGGGGCCGAGGACGAGTTGGGTGGCGTTGAGGGTTGTGAACTAAAGAGTATCAAGGTGTTTTGAGTGCACAAAAATCAACACACGCAGGGAAGAAAAAGGAAAGCGCGGAAATATATTAGGATTTTTTAATTAAAAAATATACATTTTTTAGACTTTAGATGACATATTCAAAATATATGTTCTTTTTTAATAAGTTTAAAAAAAAAATCTTTTCCATGTTGGCTTTTACATGAAGGGGTAGTGAATCACCCAAACAAGTTAAAAAGGGCATTTTGTCACTTTTGCTGAGTGTGTATTCAAACAGGTCCTTAATTTTTCATAATTTTTTTATCTTTGTAAATTGTTACTTTTTTTACTTGGTCAGGAATATTGCCCCCTTCAAGTTGCATCAACTCATTTAAGAAGACCACTCACAAGGCAGAGAAACATGCTGCTGGTACGTGAAATAGAACATTTCCAACTGCAAGTCCAATGATCCTCAACCGAAATATTTGATCATGAAAATAATGGTTAAATTGAAGTAGAGACGCTCAAACAATATCGGCCTATAAGCCTAACCTAATTTGATCGCTTAGCTTGATTCTTCTGAAAGGACGACGATAATGCGTGAGGAATTTTGTACAAATTCAACAAGTGACAGCCAGTAACGGGTAACAAATTAAATTGCACGCAAAATTTGCAACAATGCTCACGTGAGAAGATCACATAAAATTCCAACAGTTTGACTAGTGCGTCCTCAAATCACTTCAAAGATTTTAGGCTACAAATGAGGCAAAAAAATGAGAAACAAGAAGCACCATATTCAAGCCACAAACGGAAGACTTTTCAAAAACTTTTAAAGTACATAAAAAGTTAGAACAGGCGACAATGCTGCCCTGAAGATACTAGAGATTTTCCTAAAATGACCAGGAACACTAAGAACAGTTTCATAGCTTCCACACTACAATGCCCTTCTACCCAGTCACTCACAGAAAGCACAGCATGTAGCTGTGAGACTACTCTAATTCAAAACTCTGACAAATTTAACTATGTTTCTCTCCTGGATCTCCTCTGTCGAGGAGCAGCGTTATCTTCTTTCTCATTCTCATCCTTCTCAGCTATGTTGTCTCCATTATCTGTCTCCCCGGGCCCATCATCCTTCTCTATCTGTGCAGCTTGAGGTGGCACCTGTGAAGAAAGGGACCACGTTGTTGACTTAATGCAGGAACCAAAATGGAGCAGCTTAATTAAAGTTTTAAAACTAAAATGCAACAGAAAAAATTGAACAGAAAAAGAACGAAGAACTTACGGATGGTTTATTCCCACCAAACAGAACCCTAAGGAAGAGAGTGATGATAACCACCAAAATAGAAACCAATATTCCAATCGTCAGATTAGGTTGCTTTTCACCTTTCTCAATGACATCCTGCATTTCAACCATTCAGGTTAATATTTCGCTACAACATGAAGATCATTCTTCATGTTTCTTTCACCCATCACAAGAACTGCACTTGGGATCTGCCCTAGTGGTGCCGAAGCAGGCCTGCTAGGCAGGCAGAGCGACTGCTTCCAACATGGGCAAGTCCACTGACGCAGCCCGTGACCATGAGGTCGAGGGTGAGGAGCAAGGTCCTGATGGCCTTGTCATGCTGTCACCCCGTAAATATCAGAAATTTGTCACCACGATATAGACTATGAAAGTAATAATGTTTGAATTGTAATGTGAATACTCACAATGATTTTGGGCTTATATGCTTCCAAGAATGGTATGCCAGCTATCTTGTAAAGGATATCGAACACTTTTTTCTGCAGAAAACGAGAACCAGATCAGCACAAGGCACAGGCACCACGAAAGAACATGAAATATCAAAATCTGGCAGGACGGTAGTCACCTGGAAGCCCGCAAGCCCTGTTGGCAGACCCGCAGCCTCTTCATCAGCCTTCTGCTTTTCTTTCTCGGCGTCATATTTGGGCTTCCATGTTTTCTCACGGTATGTCTCCGCGACTTTCTCATCACTTGCAATCAGAATATTATCAAATAGGATCCCATCCTGCATTGTCCAGATCTCAATGCCAATTGCAACAAGAGGCTCAAAGTTGGGTTTCTCAAGCTCAAAGAAGTCAGGGTTTGGAATTTGTTGCGGCTTCCAGTTGCCTTTGTAGTTGGGGTTATCAACCATGGGGGCATGCCATTTGCCCTTGTAAGCAGGGTTCCTCTTCATGGGCCTCTTCCATTCCCCACAGCCTGGAGCTTCTGAGCACTTGGGATTATCTATTTTTGGGGCCTCCCACTCTCCATCCTCCTCATCATCCCAATCTTCCGGCTTCGTAGCTTCTGGGTCATCAATCTCCTCAGGTTCATCATCCAACCAACTCTCAGGCTTTTCAGCCTCTTCATCTTCAATTTCCATCGGTGCATCTTCATCCCAGTCATCTGGCTTCACAGCATTAGGGTCTGGAATCTTGGCTCGCTCGTCCCAATCCTCCGGTTTCTTGTCATCCGGATCAGGAATTGTAGCAGGCGGCACAAAAGCTGGTTCAAAGTCATCTTGCGACAGAAAGTTCGCCTTCTTCTTCTCCTCCCCATCAACCAGGATCTTCAGTTCATTATCTGGCTTGATGATAGCAGTGTAAACGTGAGTGAGCTTGTCGTAAGGAACTGATGGAGGATACTTGAGGTGGTGCTCAACATATTCGCCAGATTTAGGGTTTTTGTGCTTCACAATGAAATGGACCTTGTTAGTGGAACCGCATTTATCTGGTCCAAACATAATCGAGTATGGCGATTCATTGTCGAACTGCTTGGGTGTCCATCCGGCATCCTGAGGTCGAAGATATTTCAAGTAAGCCCCTCCGCATTCCAGCCCATTCTGCAGCCTGGTTTCAAATTGCAGAATAATGGTTCCATCCTTGAACTCTACTGCATTTTCTAATTCCTTAACTATGCCGTATTTTTTTGCCTTTTCGCTCACAAGAAGACCGTAATCATCATGTCCCTCACTCTTAGCATGCTTCCATACACCTAGATCAAACGATGACAGATAACGGCATAAGCTATGAAAAAAAAAAACATATAAGACAAATTCAGAAGCGTGACGTTTACAAGTCGTGAAACCAACCTGTGTAATCATCCTTCTCAGTGACAATCCACCGACCTTCAAAGGCTTCGTCGAACGACTCATAGAACAACTAAAGAATAAAGGATGAATCAATACAAAACGACCAGAAGCCAAGACTAGATCGGATCTATAAAATCTACAGAGAAAAATCAAATGATTCGGAAAAAAACTCACCTCATCTGAAGCATTAACGGAAAAACATTGAATCAGCAGCAAAATCACAAAGGAAAAAATGCAGATTCGTTTGCGATCCATCATGACACCCTGACTGATTAAACCTGCAGAAAGAGATGATTACGGTCAAAGGAATTCCGTAAAACCATTCGCTAGTGAACCTTCACGGATTCACCTCCTCTAAACCTTAAATCAACCCAAAAAACTCGAAGTCTTCATGCCCGACAAAGAAACAACAAAACAAGTAAAGAAGAACATATAATAAAAACATGGTCCTCAACTCTGAAGACAATGTGTCAACTAGAAACAAGAATAAAGAGATCTAACCCTAGAACTTCACCGTCACCGAAATCTATCGATCAACAAAGAAACAAATGAAACAATGGCACAACTAATTGCAGGCATAGCATACACGCATCGACATTATACTTAACACTTTGGAATGATGTAGAAGTATCATTCCGAAGGGAAACAATCAAACGCACGGAACGAGAGAGGGGGTGCGGAAGGAGAAGAGGGAAAATGGAACAAGAAGAAGGGAAATCGAGTGGGCAGAAGAAAAACCCACTGGCTGATCTATGGCATATATCCACGGATCTGCAGTACCCAAAGCAAAAACCAAAAGAAAAATGGCGCCCACATTCGATTTAGTGAGTCCGATCGCTGTCGAACTCCAAACAGAGAGCAAACATACTCCATGGAACAACACAGGAGGAAAAAGAGAGAGAGAGAGAGAGAGAACCTGGTGATGTCGTCCCCTGGGGTGAACAGGGACCCTGCAAACAAGAAGGCAGCGATGCAGCAGCGTGGTGCCCTAAACGGGCCAAATTTTCCCCACTGGGATTTTAATGACACACCCGCTGTGGCCTGTCGGACTAAAATGTTTGGAAACAAATTCCGGATCCGAGTTTGTTATAGATCTAGGGGGATCCAGATTGGAGGTAGAGATCTTTACAAGCACTGGCATAAGTTTTTATTATCCAATGGCAAGAGAAGAAAGGGAACTGGATTTGGGTTGGATTCTATTATGTCTTGATCAAAACCGAAAATAGCGAACCCAGACCCGATCCTTTATTTTTAAAAAAAAAAAAAAGGAAAGGCTGTGCTCACTGTAATCAAATCAACATTGAGGTGATACTAATTTTAGAGCTCCTTATTTCTTTCCATTGCATGAGAGTACCACAACCAGTTCATTTTCCTAAAATAATGTACTTTAGTAACTCTTTACATGTACAATTGTATACCAAGGGAGAAAAATAACCCCTAGCAGCCTTATGGCCATCGGTCATCTTCCTCCAAAAATTCTAATGTAATTTAATTTGCTAGCATATATCATGTATTTATCTGGCTTTAGGGTTTATTGATGTGTCGTAAGGCTCACATGGTATAGCATAGTTGGTCAAGCCGATAAAAACCAAGAAATCCATTTGTGGCAAGCGCTATCTCAAGTTGGGGATAATCATAAGTTCACTTAGGTCCCGAAAGAATCTTAAACCAGAGGAGCAAGAGCAAAAAAGGAGGAGCTTCGACCTCTTCAAAGTATCCCTAGAATTAGATTAGGAGTCGTGTATGTGTAAGATTAATACAGGTTAAGAAAAAGTCAGCTCTGCTTTCTTTTATTTCTGTTGTCATTTTCTATCAGATTTTGGTCTATTGTGTGTTTTGGCATTTGTTATTTATGCAGTTCAGCCTACATTTTGATTGCTCATTATATAAATTACAATAACAAGTTTTGTGTTACAGCCTCTAGCTGGTGTCATGCATCTACAAGGAAACGTCAGAAGGCGCACAACTTACAGAACTCAAAAGGGTTGGTTAAGGGACTAATTATTATATGTATAATTCCCCAACAAACACATCATACACATATGTGAAAATGCACCCATACAAAGATACGACCTCTATCAAAGGGGTTTGAGAAAATTCAAAATTTTACAAGATATATTAGACGTTTGATGCATGAAGTGGAAACATGGTTGCTCCTTGGCGAGCTCATGACGGGTTTATAACGTAAGTTAAGTTGGTACTTTTTCTTTGTCTTAGTTTGTAATTTCACTTGAAGTTTTTTTGCTCTCTCATCCTTTTAGGGTGTTGCAATTAGCTGTTCCAGAAGAACTTCTACTTGTTCCAAGCTCTCTTGATAGAAAAATAAGCGTACGAGATCTGAGAAGGTACTTCAGTGTATATAGATTTCGTTTGTGCATTTACAGACTCACAAATATGGTTGACCTGCCCTCCTTCTAAATTGAAAGTTTAGCAGTGAACATGGCAGTCAAGGCAGGACAGTATCAAACACTTGCACATTGTACTCAACCTTCATCCCCTGGCAGTGATAGCTTCATGTCAGGTTCCGCTGCAGGTCAGTGTTCTGCTGCTTTTTTCTCATTTCACATTAAACCTACCTTGAAGTATCTGTAGCCTTTCTAATTAAGACTTAAGAGTGATGACAAGCATGATCATGGGATTGATCTTTTCAGCATCTCACACTCATTAAGTGATTGTTTATTCGTGGATTCTGCCATGGAAGATGCTGTTTGCAGAAGCAATGGAAGAAGTGGGACTTGTGGAGGTAAATTAAGGTGGGTCTTGATCATTTATGTGCAGAAGTCATATGCACTATGTGAAGGTTTAAGACGAGTGGGCTGAGTCCTGAACTAGGAGACCAGCATGGTGAACCCGGTGCATGAAGAGCCATAATTGATGAGTGATGTCTAAGAAAATTCACCAATATTAATTGAAAGCCCTGCCCATAACCTTTTTTTGCTGAATTAGTTTGTGCCTTGTGATGTTTGTCTGTTATTTTTAATTTATATTTTATTTTATTGCACCTTATTTTGTTATTATGTCTCTGTTTTTTGATAAAATGAAAGCAGGCTACAGATGTAGATTTGTTGCACCGGTAGACAATGTTTTAGCCGTGATTTCTTTCTCCGATATGTATGTTTACCGGCGACAAAACCCACTTTGTGTGGATATTTCTGGCAGCGGTCCCTTGCTGTAGCCAGTTCCGAGGGCCGGACCAACGGTGAGCATGGCAGCGGGACATCTCACTGCTGGGAAGTTTTACCGGTGACACAATCACCGGTATAGGCCTCTTGTACTATGCGTTCGAGGGCGGCCCAAGGATAGTAATACGTATTGGCCCAAAAAAATACAAAACTACTCCCTTTAGAAAAAACTAAAGAAGAAAACACAATTTTAGGAACTTTTTTCTTATAATTTAAAAGAGAGACTACTCTTCATAATTTTCTTAAATATACCATACCTTTTACGGAAACTGCCAATAAAATCTTGAGTGAATTCTATTCAACCTAAAAAGCTAAAAAACTTGGATAAAAATGTGGTTTAGCTATAGAAGGAAATATTAAAAAAAGGTGCTGGTAACGCTTTCTATTTTTTCAAATTCATGAAAAGCCACTTCAGGCTTTCATTTCATATATAGTTTTCATGACAAGTGTGAGACTAGATTAAAAAATCACATAAGGTGGTCTTCATTTAAAATTTATATAAAAAAATCAGTCTGAATTTCACGAAATTGACCTTTCAGTGAAATTTTACTATAACACATAGTCCCTTGTTAATAATTTTGTAAATTTTACTTTTGCCTTTATCGGGGAAGGATCTTTCAGTTAACTTAGTAGGGCCATTTTGAATTTATCCTGCAACACATAGTCCCTTGTTAAGGGCCATAAAATGTAACTTGCTCCCTCTATGCTCTTCCAGTTCCGATTCAGACGTCTCTCGTCCTCCCCAAAGTATATATAGACTCTTCCTGCCACCAAATTTGAAATGTAGAATGGCAGGCAACACTTCATCTAGGGTAGGGGTAGAGTCAAGAATTTTTAACTGAAGCCGAATTATAATTTTTTCAATCTTTTATATAAGATAAATAATATTTTTTAAATTTTGTATGTAAAATAAAAAAAATTGAGATGAGGTGAGGCCAGGCCTCTCCCGGCCTCCCCTTGGCTCCACCCCTGATGTAGGGCTTTTAACTTTAAGAGTTCCTCAATATCTTAACTTTGTCAAATTATTCCTAGGTCCTTAAATCAACCCTTTCAGAGCTGAGTAGCTATGCTCCATACACTGAGAAGGCGAATCCAACTGGGTTCAGTATGCGAATTTGAAATTTTTTACAAATATCGAAAACGAGAATGTAGGATTTTTGCGTTTATTCGTCTTTAAAAATGTTTTTTTTGGTTACCGAAAATAGATCAATTAAAGTATTGAAAGGTAATAAAAGAACATTAAAATGAATCTCTACATTTAAACTCATATCCGCATATCTGATAGAGATTTTGGGTTGTTGGGTTTATTAGATGTTCAACCCAAATTCAAATCTGTTAGCCAGTTCTGAGAAACAAGAAGATGGCATCTAGTTGCTAACTGTTTCAGATTCTGTATGCTGTTATACATCCAGATATAAAGAATATCGAAAAAAATTACAAAACTATGTCTACCCTTTTCTAACAAAAAAAATATCAATTTTTGATTTAAAATGACCGAAAGTATGCTCTTGCCAAGGCATTACCCTTCCTTCCCTTGACGGACGCAAGGTAGTTTTGTCTTCAAGAGGTACCGTGCCATTTTATGTCAAGAATTAACATTTTTTTTATTCTTTAGGAATTTCTCTCAATAAAAAGGTTGGGCACTCTGTGATATGCTATATGCCCAAATGCTTAAGTTTTTCTTTCTGCAACCAAGAGTTAATCATCCTTTCTAGCTGCATGCTGACATGCCTATAATCAGTTTTCCTTCTTGACGACAAAGTACTATTAGCTTTACATAGTTGGAGAGCAGGTTAAGTCTGACAGGCCATAACAAGCCTCTACCACTGGTTCCTCTGAGTACATTAGCTTTGACCATGTGACGAAAGGCAGTTCCATGTTGTTCCATGTTCATGAAATGCTTTAATCAAACAATAAAAGCAAAATCCTTGGTGATATAATACCATGTACTCAAGACAGCTTTTTCTCTGTCTTCACTTAAGAATTCCCTTCAACAGCTGCACAAAGGTATCAAAAGCCTGCTAAGATACTCTGTTCCCTTGTCATCTCCACACTAATCAAGGTCCAAGGCCCATTACTTGTTTGCTACTTCATATTTTTCCTTATATTTAACATGACAATCTCTTGTAGTTGGTAAGTTGCAAATGAAGAAGCATTTTTTCCTCTGCACATGATTCAAAGAATGAGGTTTCGTTTTTTTTTTTTTTTCCTTGTATCAAGCAATATGGTCGCGTTAGCAATCAGCAACACATCAGTTGCAGGACTAAGAGCCTTTCTGTTCTAAGTATCACCTGTCCTAATTCTCCACCGCCTGTGCATGCATGTGTGCATATGCATGTCTATGCATGTTTTTTGTCACTTAGCAGCCAGTAAGGAACTGGTGGTTGCCAATGATTGTAACAATATTTTTGTGTCAAAGACACTCAGCAGGCATGGAGACCTTCAGAAATTGAAATGGATTCCAGGGCACCAGCCAAAGCACACAGACCACTTCAACTCGAGAATCAAAGGTAAAGCAGCTGCAACTTGTACGACTTCTTTATATGGTTGTTTCGTGTTGATGACACTCATTAGAACTGATGCAGAAGAAATAAAATACGGCTGACTTCAATGTGTGCATCACATGTGCACCATTCACCAAATTTAAAATGGAGTAAGGCTCAGGATCCCATTAACCAGAAGACAGTACTTGTGGATGCAGCACAATCAAATAAAAAGCTTTCACCAAATGGTACCCACTGTCAACCATTCATCACCCTCCAACCCACATTCCTTTGTTTAGTTTGCATGTCTATAGGCTAGAAAGCCTCTTTATGCATGGTTGTGGTTAAGCAGAGTGGCAGTGGCTGTTGTTACACTCCGTCCAAAAGGCACTGAAGGGGAGACTTGATTTCTTGTCTTTATGCCAAAGACCTAGGCATCTAAAAGGATGGACTGATAAAGCAGCAGAATATAGATTTTATGCCAAAATTCCCTTCACCTGTTTTTTCATGCTCAGAAGATTGATGTAGTGTTCATCAATCATCTAAACACTTATAAAAACATGGTTGCTGTTTATTTATTTTATATTCTGATGAGGAATAAATGAGTATTTGGACCAACATCATCCAACTTTACAGTTTTGGTTGTCTAACAACCAAGTAGGGGTATATTGGAATAAAAATCTTCATCCTTCAAGATGCGAATAACCCAGTCCTAGAAATTGAAGATTTGATGTCGTTTCTTGGTCAAGAACTATTCTCTTCTTACTTTTAGGAAGGCCAGTATGGAACTCACAACCAGAAGCTGTTTACTGTCATTATTTTGTACCAGCGAAACTGGAGGGCAGGAGACTTGGACCAATATAATCTTCATTGAAGGCCATTAAAAAATATGAACAGAAACTGCTGAAAAGATCTCCAACAAGTGCTCCATCCAACTGCCAGTGGACTTGGTCTAAAGACTTGCAGAAAGAACAGGATTTGCTTTTGCTTTCGATCATAAACTTCTTTTGTACTCAATCCCATTCAAAATCGTTATTTCCTTTCATGCTTTAGGAGACTTTGAGAATTTCAGAGCCAAGAAAGATCCACTTAAGAATTTGAAACAAGAAGGTGAAAGAAAATTATCTTTCACAGGAGAGTTACTACTGAAGATGAGCTACAACTTCTCCTTCACAGGTTCTTTGGTTTCCATCTGCATCGAGTGCAGTAGAATTTCCAGAGAATTTCCGGCACAATTGATATCACTATGAACGTATCATCACCAATATCATGCTTCATAAATGCACAACAGAAGAATGGATCATTACTTACAAATATTTAGTAAAATACTACTCTTAATGCTCTGAGAATATCAAGCTAGTTAGATTAATCTAGTGGTGAATAGAAAACTATCCAAATGTTCCTTTTGATATAACCTTTTCTGTTCCATTTGCAGGACTATGCTAGAAAATCTGCCACTTCTGTAAACAGTGGATCGTAGCATTACTATGGACAACACCTGTTTAAAGTTTCAGAGAGATATAATGATCATGTCATTATTCAACGACAAACTGAATGGCTTGACAAATAATGTATATGATGGAATTATCCAAAATTTCTCGTCTTCTGCATTAGTCTGATGCTCCTGTGTTAACTAATCACCAATTAGCTTGTAATCATAACTAGTGATCAATCTTTCTATTAGAAAAAGAAATGGCAACAACAACAATCTCTTTTTAATTTTTTTTAAAACATGGGTCTTGAAGAGGAGGGATGGTTATCTCCATACCTTAGGGGAATAAATAGGGAATCGGATGGTTTAGAATATTGCCAACTTCTAGATCTACTTGAAATGACAAAGATTACTAAAAACTCTTTCAGTATAAATTTTTCTGTTGGCACTAAGTTGGCGGTAGTTTTAAAAGTCCTTTTTAACATTTTTTAAATATTTTAAAAAATAATAAACTGCATCTACCACCATTTTGAGGAGGAAACATAAATCTGTTAACAGTTTGCAGATGCCATGTATAAGATCTAAGCACTAGCTCAGCCACCTGGGAGAACCTATTGGGGGCTGATCCAACTTACCACCCAACCGAGTCAACTTCTATTTTTTTTTCATCCAACTTTGACCTCAGTGTCTGCCAACAAGAATACACCTATAGTGCAGTTAAACTGTTTAGCCTAAGGTGAAAAAGCATGTTACACCAGTCCACTTGAATGAAGCCATGGGAATGTCAACCTTGGAAAGTTGATCTAATGGCTTCTAGTCAAGTTGGTGCTTATTTAGTTCCTTTAGCTTAGTTAAAAATGTTGAGGTAGAAAGGAGAAGACATCTCGATATACAGGCTAGTCTACTAAGTGGCATCCCAAATTCTATATGCCAACTGTCGGAGCTATTGAAGCAATTAAAGAAAGCTTGTAGGAAAGCATGAGGGAGAAATAAATGGAAAGCGAAGTACAACCCAATACTCACCACCAAAAGGTAATAAAGGTACTACAATACCTATCTGGTCAAGAACATATATATATCACAAAAGAATATGCGATTTGGAATAGAGGCTGCAAGCCATGAAGAAGGAGGAGAGTTGGGAAATTTTCTGTAGCCACTTTCTGTTGGAGCAATGGGAAAAGAATTGAGACTAAAAAGAAAAGGAAAATGATGGATAACAATGGATGCTTCTAGGAAATGCAACTAATTAATCAAATTCCAAAACGACACGAAAAACAGGAATAGGTCTCCTATGCAGATCTTTAAACAATAATTTACTTAATTAACTTCTAAAGGATGACTGGATGAGAAAAACCATCGAGTCTTTTAGATGCCTCAAACTGGTCGATCCATGAGGACCATTTGTGCTATCCCCTGTTCTGTTCATTGTTGCATTCCAGTAAGAAAATGTCTTGGTACTAGTCCCTTGTCCATCGTCCATTGCTTCTGCCTTATTGTGAACTGTCTGTACTCCAAGATTGAAAGTATGGTTTCATCTTGGTTGCTTTAAGAGGCATTGGTCAAATAACAAAGTATCACCCAACTTTTAAAATTTACAGGGAGATTCTCAAAGACCCGTTTACCAACAAAAAAAAATATTAACTTTTTATATAAAACAGACAAAAACACCTTTCTTGAAGACAAAACTATCTTTTGTCAGCAAGTAAAGAATTGTTGTTTATGGAGGTATATTTTATTTTATATCAAAAAATAATTTTCTTCTCCCTACAGGCGGCTCTTTGGAAACATCTCTTAAAAGTTGAATGACTATTTGCTAACTTTTAAAAAGGTTTGTTATTTGCTTAAATATTCAGCAACTTCTTGTAATTTTTTCATGATCCTGGTTTCATGTTCGTGACCTAAATGTGAAAAAAATGTCTACTTGGTGCCTTCTCTTTATGTTCAAAGTTCAAGAAAATTGATATCAAACTCATCTTCAGTACCCCATACCATGTCAGCATCTATGTTTTTCTTTTAATCTTCAAAGGTGAAACAAGAAAATTATTTCAGGCTCATTTTTAGAATGGCTCGTTTTTGGCACTTTAAGATCATGTCATTCTGTCGATTTCAATTTTCTATATGGTGCGCTGTCTAAATTACCTCAAAAAATGGACTAACCTGGTTAGGGTGATGAGCTTGCCGTTAACGAAGGTAATGCTGAATTTGATAAGTGTATAGCTTCATGGGAACTCAATTTTTCTTTATCTTAGACCAACTTCATAAATAATGCATGGATCATGAATCTCTTGAATATTAGTCCTGCACCTCATCTAAAATTGAATCAATTGGACATTGGTTTTGGATCGTAAAATTGACTTTCCATGTTTCTGAAACAAGTATTCCTGCCTGCAGTTAAATATGAAAAAGCTTAGGTCGCAAGATCCATATGCAGCAGCATCCTTCACAAATTCTCCAGCTGAGTTAATGTCAGTAAGGTTTGAGATACAAGTTTGCTTGGATATATGATATAATACGTCAAAGCTGGGTACTTTTTCTACACTAGAAACTGAATGTATTTCTCAATCAATCCTTGTATTTTATCATCGCTTTGGTGTACAGTATTCAGTTTCATGCTGCAATAAGCCAAGAGAAGAAGAATATATATCTGAAAATGGCTGACTCAAGCTGATTTAATAGTAGAAATGCAGGTTGGTATCTGTAATATTGAAGAACAATACATCTCCCGAATTAACAACAAAGCTAGCTAGAAATTCATAAAGCAGAAAGAACCAGAAGAATTGGGCAACGAAGGGCCTAGATGGACCGCAAGAAGTACTGGAAAAAGTTCCTTGCTCAAAAAACTTTGGATGAGTCATCCCCACTTAAAAGGACTTGAATTTCTGCAAACACCAGTTTTCAAGCCGTACGGTGCATAAGAACACAAGCCAAAAGCATAAAGTATCCACAAAAGCGCTCAACCTTTTCTCCTATGTCCATTCCTTGAATGCACATACACACGTATATATATGGCTACTAGTAATGGCTACCTGCACATTCAGTCTCTTATATCACTTTGGCACCTAGGTGATAGCCAAACAACCTTTAGAGAGAGAGAGAGAGAGAGAGAGAGCCATGGTTTGGGGTGTGCCAATGAATGAAATATTTCCATTGAAGGGCGTTTGAGGGGAACAAAAGGCTGGAATCTTTGCATGCATCTTTAGAGGTGCTGCAAGCGCAAAAGCGACAGTTAGCACAAGTATGAAGACTGTATGGGAGAAGGTGCTGAAATTGGGTAGGGACGATCCTAGAAGGATCTGTCATGCCTTCAAGGTGGGACTCGCACTCACCATTGTCACGATCTTCTATTTCATGAGGCCTCTCTATGAAGGCATGGGAGGAAATGCCATGTGGGCTGTCATAACAGTAGCTGTCGTTTTTGAATATACTGTTGGTAAGCGAGTCCCTACTGCTTGTTTTCTATTACCTTTAATTGCTTGCATAATAGTCTGCTTTTGTAGCTAAGATATATACTTGCAATTCTTTGATCATTAATTTGCCACAACCAGAACAGATATTAACACTGTCAATAAGTAGTGGTTGTTTAGTTTAACAGTAAATTTTTTGTTTCTGATCTTACAAATAAGCTTTAAATTTCTTCGGTTTTTTTATATGGGCTACACTTTTTGTTTGAAATATGGTCAACATTCACCATTCCACATTACTTCTTAAATTGAAATTAAGCCAGATTGATTTGATTGAAATTGGTAGTGTTTTTCTTCTTTTATTAATGAAATGAGCGAGTTGATTTCAACTTGAAAGAACAGCATAAATTTTTATTTATTTTTCGAAATTCGTGGGCTTTTAACATGATTCCCTTTGCTCTACCATAAAGTAAAAATGGAAGGTCACCTAAAACCTTGTCTACGTTATTTCTTGCTGCCTTAGAAGAATAACTTTAAGGATTTTCCAAAATGAATTGGTAAGAATTTTGGGGCCTAACACAATGTCCTTATAATTGTAAGGATGACACATCTGTTGAATTTTTCGGAAAAGAAAATACACCAACAGTGTGCGATGTTGTAAAATGTAGCAATTTTTGTTATTAAGGTTTTGAGCATTACCCTATATGATTGCAGTGTTAAATTACATTTGATGATGCTATAATTCTTATCAAGCTGGTGATGTGTCAAAACTCCTTGTCTTGTGCGTTTCACATGAGCCCAAATGAGAGTGCGTTAATATATTAGGAATATGGAACTATTAATTTCCTTTTAAGATCATATGTACACCCTCTATAATGAACTACATAAACTTTTTGATATTGTTTAAGATTTTTTTTTATATAAATTGCTAATATCAAGCTTCTTTTAATGGCTAAGGTGGAACCTTGAGCAAAGGTCTCAACAGAGCATTTGGAACTCTGGTTGCTGGATCACTGGGTCTTGGCGTCCATTACATAGCCAGCCTTGCTGGGGACAAAGGCGAACCCATAATCCTTGGTGCCTCCATCTTCCTACTTGGTAATCAGAACGAAAAATTAGCAGAAATCACAAACTTGGTCTTTTGAATTTCTTTACATTTTCTTTGCTCTTGACCTGTTTGAATATTGAACATATTAACCAAACTGAGTGCAGCTTCAGCGTCTACATTTTCAAGATTCTTTCCAGGGATTAAAGCTAAATATGACTATGGAGTCTTGATCTTCATGCTGACATTCAGCCTGGTCTCAGTGTCTAGCTACCGAGAGGAGAAACTATTCAAGTTGGCACAAGAACGTGTCTCCACTGTAGCGGTTGGTGGCTCTCTGTGCCTGATTGTATCTATAGTGATATGTCCTGTGTGGGCAGGAGGAGATCTGCACAACTCAATTGTCAAGAACTTGCAGACGCTTGCTGATTCAATGGAAGGTCCATTTTCTGTCCTTCTTTGGGTTAAGTTCTCCTTTTTTTTTTTTCTTACTTGTTTGGCAAACTCATTCCATTTCATTTGATTCCAGTCTTGCGCCAACCAGGCCAATCAATCAATGAGGAGAATTGCTTGGGCTTAGACTCATTTCTTGCCCTGTGAGACTTGGTTTTTGTCCTCCAAGTTTTTAACTTGACCATTCACTCTTCCCAAATTGGCTCATGCATCAATAACTTGTCTTACTCTATGTATTCTTTCTAACAAATACATACCTATATATGTATATATATATATATATATATATATATATATAACTTGACCATTCACTCTTCCCAAATTGGCTCATGCATCAATAACTTGTCTTACTCTATGTATTCTTTCTAACAAATACATACCTATATATATATATATATATATATATATATATATATATATATATATATATATGTGTGTGTGCAGAAAAATGAAACATGTATAAAGAATGATGAAAACATTTTTGGGTACACGACTAAAGTAGATAGTGCAAGAAAATGCATCATAAAGTAAGGTTGAGAATAGAAGTTGTGAACTCAAAATTGTAGCTCTCATCCATCCTTCTGAGATAGTGCTTTACCTACAGCAAATTTGATTAGTTGTCTAATTGTATTAACCAAGTGCCTGATGGTGGTGGCCATATTTTCTTAGTATGCGGATTCCAGGAGTTCTATATGGAGTCTGAGAACATAAGCATTGAGAAATATATTCACCATGCATGCCAACTAAAAATATAAAATCTATATAATGACTTTCCTGTGGCCAACTTCTGAGCACCTTTCTTGGGCAGACAAGCTTGCTAGGAGTAAGCTGGCCTCTACCATATTATGCCGATTTGAGACGATAAAAAATCTGGAAGTTTTTCAATTCAAAAATTTTAAATTTATGCCCCAGACAGGTGGAGAAACTATAAACCGAGAAACCTTTAGGCCTGAACTTGCTTTTTCATCTTTATCTCTGCTTTATAATCAATTTTCAATCGAAGACCTATGAGGCTCTGAAGTATGAAATGTGGAATTTCAGGTTGTGTCGAGGAGTACTTTAATGAAGAGGAAGAAGGGGACGAACTCAAAACTAAAGATACCCCTGGTCTTCAAGGATACAGAACGGTGCTTGATTCGAAGGCCAAAGAGGAATTGCTGGTGAGTAACCAAATACATCAATACAAATGTTTAGATTTCCGGTGGACGTTATCCATTACTCATCCTGCAACTATAAGTAGTTTTTTTTTTTCAATTTGAAAAATTCATCACAGATCACTAAATTAATGGTACACCATCATCCGAGAACGAGCACCGCATAGATGTATCTCTCTTTTGTGTGTGCCAATGTGTGTGCGTGTGCATGCATGTGTATGCAAGTGTATGTTGTCCGTTAACTATACATGCAGGTGTGGCTCATTAGGTGAGAAACGCATTATTTCTATTTATTTGAGCTTTTTCTATGGAGTGAATGAACTTTTTATCTAACTAAAGAATGCCCATGTTTTTTCAAGGCAAACCTTGCTAGATGGGAACCTGCACATGGGCGGTTTAGGTTTCTTCATCCATGGAAGCAATACCTGAAGGTCGGGACAGCCACTCGGGCTTGTGCTTACTGTGTTGAAGCACTCAATGCAGCAACCAACTCAGAATATAAAGTAAAATCTCTCTCTGTCATCTGCGCTTTTGAAATTTATAATAATAAGAGAGGAAGAGGCATGTGCCTGTTGCTGCATATTCTTTGAAGTGACATATGCAGAAGAATAGTAACAACTGAAAATAGCGAGGATGAGTGTTTTTCTCCATATGTAGGCACCCAAAGCTCTTCGTCAACAACTAAAGGAGCCATGCTTAAAGGTAAGCTCATTGTCATCAATGGTCTTGAGGCAGCTCTCAATGGACATAGACAGCATGAACAGACCGTCCTCCATTGAGCCCCTGATCGACTCTGCCAATGATGCCGTCATGGAACTGTATACGGCCCTCAAGTCGCTACCTCAAGCTCATCCCAATTTTCGTACTGCACATGGAGACACTGTTACAGGCCCAGCTCTAATGGACCTACTCCCTCTTGCAAATGTGGCATCTATACTCATAGAGGTTTTGGGCCGAATCGACGCTATCGTCTCGAGTGTCGAAGAATTGTCAGTTCGTGCCACCTTCGAGAACCATATGCCAGCCAATGCCACAGCAAAATCTGAACACCTGGCTAATGTTAATTCAGATTATGGTAGTCAAGGTCCCCATGTTGTGGTAGAAATTAAAGGGTCATAGTTACCTGTCAAACTCATGAAAGAGAGGTACGATTCTAACCATGTAGTTTCATCAATAAGAACATGCTTAGGCATCTTGTTCTGTTAAATAAAAAAAGAAAAAACGAAAAGCAAGCAAAAGGGGGCCATTCTTTTGGAAGCATTTGAAACTGAGTCATGACATCTTTATTCTATTCATCCAAGCTTCTGGTGCATGCCGACCAGTTTAATTATCAATAACAAAAATGGTTAACAAGGAAAAGATAATGAATTTAGGGTTCCAAATGGGTTGGTCATGGTTTCTCCTGATTTCCATATCTTTTCTCTAAATGGAATGATTCTCTACACCCACCTAACCTCTCGTATAGCCTTTCCTGATAAACAAACTCTAGAGACTAGCCTTCACCTCCGGGAGTATGAGTAATGGAAGAACTAGAACATGTGCCATGTAGACCGTTTCAGCCATCGTCTCCATCAAACCATGACACTTATCTAATCCTCGAAAGCTGAGATGAACAATCACCGGACCCATTTGAAAGATCGGCCTTTCCAGCTGACTGAACCAGAGCTGCTAGAATCTCTGCTGCAAGCTCAAAATCCCCCATCTTGGGCAACCAAAAGCGAAGCCCACATTCTGAAACTTGCGGAAATTTGAAAAACACAAACGGGAATTAATTCCCGATCAATGACATGAAGGAAAAAATGGTTATATAATGTACAAGAAGCTTGTGAAACATGTTTTTTCTCTCCTACCCACTTGCCCAAAGGTTGACGCAAGATGACGTTAGAGGGCTAGCTCGGCCTTTCCTCTCTTCATGAAAATGACCATTGGCGATTCCGTTGCTTAATTTGGTACAAATTAATAGTCCAGCAGCAGTCCTCAACGCCTTTCTTTGCTGAAGATGGTGATGAGAAAAAAGCACGGAACATGTTATCAATCGTCTCAAAGGAGCAGCCGCTTGAGTATGGAATTTTCTTCCATTGAAGCTACAGGATCGTCAAACTATTTAAATTGCTCGTCTCCTCCTCTTTTCCCCTGCTTTTGAATAGCAAAGCCACTTTAAGAATGAATCAGTAGAAAGCAAAGCCTTATTGCTCTTCTGGTAACTCGATTCATGTGAGTTAGCTTAAAGCAACTACCAAGCATAAATTCGCCTTACCACCAAATCGATTGTACATAACTTCTTTGGTGGCCTTGGCATGATAAAGCATGAGCAAGTTTGACATATCCAGAAAACTTGGGGCTTCTCTCATCATTCCAAAGCACTAAGAAATATCACTGTGCTTGCTTTTACTATTCATGATTTATAGAGGCAACTAACTTATTCTTTCTTGGGTTTGTTGAAGTGGTATAAATCTTTTCTATCATCACCACGATCCAAACTAGAGCTATTTGTAGTTACTTTATGATTCTCTAGGGGGATCATGTCTAGATATCGATGGCCGCTTTTCTGAAGAGAATAAACATCATGAAAGTGTCTCCACAAAGCCATGTCGACGACTTCACACCACATTGTTAGAAGCATGAAAGGTTGTGAGCCATTCCTTTTGTACCACTTGAAAAAGCTTGCTTTGGAACTATGTGAATAAACAAGTAGAGTGAACGCAGGTTCCTGCTGAATGGATTGTTTTCTTCATTTCAAACAGAGAAGTTGCTTGATGACAAGAACTACCCACCAAAAGACAAAACTATAAAAGAAAAGCTAGCGAAGTGGTGAGTGACAAAAACTTAAGTTCTTTGGTATATCATTCTTGCGGAAAAGAAGCCTTTTTCAGGAGTGGCGACACAGCCGAAAAGCAAAAGTAACATGAATGGAGATTTAGTTGTAGTGACGGAGGTAAGGTTTTGCTGGCCGAGGGGCACTTGAGTCACAAGCCCACATCTGATGTGATATCCTTATATTTTTTTGACTTGTATTATGAGTCCTTTCAATGAAATTTTTTTGGAGACCCACATCAGGCCCCGTTTATCTTTGCCACTGGTATTGTGTTCAGAGTTCAATATTCATGGATTGGACTTCTCTTACGAAAGACTGCATCAATTATCATCCAGATGGGATAGTTGGTGGCAAACCAGTTCTATTTAGTGCTGATTCAAGGGTGCTATATATAATTTTTTAAATATTTTTAGATATATTTAAAGAATTTTCTTATTTTTGATGATTTACGATCGAGTCGACTGAATTGGTGAACCGGCTGATTTGCTGAATCCGTAACCACACCCATTTGATTCAAGAAGCGACTTTCACAATGCTGGACCCGATTTGGTGGAACCATGGAAAAGACCTTTTTTTTGGTCTTTTCCATTTTGTCGTTAGCAGTGGGCAGTTTTCATTCTTGGCCTTTTCTTTTTCACTTTCGTAAAGGGCTCAATCAGGGACCTTTGTTTCTTTTCAAGCGCCTGAATGTCTGTTTTCGGGGCTGAAACAGAAAATCCTACGGTTCTTGAACAGGAAATTAAGAACTGGAAGTGAACTAGACATTCAAAAGGCTGTGAGCTATTTTTTAACCTAAGTTCATGAAATAGGGCAACGTGTATATATATATATATATATATATATGTGTGTGTGTATACGTTGCCCTGTATATATATAAAGTGACCGCTCCTCACCGAAATGAGCAAACGGATCACCGCTCAATTTTTTGAAAATATCAAACTGGCGTTCAACTTTTCCATTTATTCTCAAACAACCGCTCCCCATCAAAACTTTCATCTTCTTTTCTCAGCGAAACTTCCGACATTACTACCAACACCGCCATCTTTGTTGTCAGAATCATCAGCACCAACATCATATGATGAACCAGACCAGCGTCTCGCTTGCCCTGAAACGAATACTAAATTTCATGAATTCTTACCCTTTCGGATTGTTTCTTTTCCTTCACTTTCCCGCTCTCCATTACCTCTCCAACGGATTTCTTCCCGCCAGAACGAGGCTGCAGCTTTGCTATGTTTATCCCACTGTTAAATCTTGAGACCAATCTCTGGCAGCATATAAGAAATGGGCAGCGTCTTCAATGCCTCCGGCATCTTCAGGTGGAAAGACCCATTTATCTCATTTCTTTCAGTGGGCATTCTACGTCTGCTCTTTCCAATTTTTGAGAGTTCCACAAGAGACAGATGGCCGTAGCCCAGCCATACCGCAAAGGTCAACGGCGAGCCTTTTTTCTTCTCACTTTTTAGTTTTGAAAAATAATCCTATTTTGGTTTTAGGAAACAAGTTCGTAATTTGAATGAATGCAAAGCTGTTGTCCAAGAAGGAAAGTTGAGCGCCTGACTGATACTCTGAAAAGGATGTGCAGTCCTTTGTTATTCGCTTATTTCTTGAGCGGGTCAAAAGAATTTTGCCAGTTAAAATTCATTTAGAAAAAATAAATATTTGATGCCATGTTGAGAAAAGGGATCCTGCATCATGTGGCGCCTGTCAGCAGCACTAGCTGGAGCTTTATGCTATCAAAGCGGCAACAGCTGAGTCTGATATCACCGAGCACTCCAAATTTGTGACAGTAAAGATAAAAGGTTTCAGTTGCCCTAAAAGGATCACAATCATGGAAAGAAAGCAATCCACCATACCAAAGTTGTTACCCACATACAGGTTTACAGAGATGCACACTACCGTTGCATAAAAATCATAGGCTTTTCACTATCAGCAAAAGATGGACCATCCACAGGAAGGCAATCTTTGGACTCGGCAAAGTTAAGAACTTTGTATTCAGTTATGATGGTCATTTCGGTAGTCATCTGAACATGACCAGCCATACACTATGCTTAATTTTTAACATATTAGTAGAACCTAAATAAGAGGACCAACATCAAAAAGCACAGAAGATTAGGGACTAATAAATGGCAGACGCTATTCTGGCATCGACCATTTTGCTATTCTGGATATATTCAATGATTCTCATTTTTCAGATCTGTACATTAGTTAATCAGATTTGAGTGTCAAGGTCCTTTTAGTGATAATGAATGAAAATGCAATTTGGAAATATAAAATAAATATGAGTTAGAATATTAAGAATGACAAATTCATGGGACTAAATATAATGGTCACAAGGGGAAATGTGAACAAATTTGACCTTATTAAAGACCTACCTTTTTGCAACTTCAGCATCAGCTCTCGTAATTACACCCTTCTCCCTTCACAAGCTTTCAATCTAGTTCCCACGTCATCAATCCTCACCCCGATAAAAAAAGAAGATTCTCAGAAAAAACATACCCTACCAATGCTTTCAAATATTTCGCACTGATTGCTCCTAAGAACCAACTATCACAGCTTTGATCAACCCGTCGATGGCATGTCTACCAATATCACAGGCCTAATATTCCAATATTGTGTAGCATGCTCTGGACTGGAACCAGAATACTGGTCATAGTAGGCAAACAAAGCAATACCCTACTCTCAGTACTTGTGTATCCAGGCACCCTGACTATTCATTGCAACCTTTCCATAGATCCAGCTGCAGGTATCGAGGATCGATGGTATGAATCAAATGTTGGAAGCCCTCCAGTCATAGTCTTGGGTGGTCTACTGTTGGAAATCTGTTCCAGGAGATGAACAAGTGACATAAAAACCTCCATCCTCGTAATATCTCTGTTTGCCTGCCAACCCAAGAACAGTGATTAGTTGAGGCTAGTCAGACAGCAAAACGTACAAAAGCAACATGCCCACCCACATACAAATAGAGCAGATCCTACTCACTAAAGCATTTTCTAGAAGAAAGCATAGTGTAACAGTAGTTTTCCAATGTCATGAAAACAGAGATGCAACATCTATTTCTCGTATAATAGCATTATTAAGTTTAATTAACAACTGCAATTTGTATTAGCAACCTCAGGCATCTGAAAAAACAAGTGTATGCTACTTTCGACCAAATGGCAAAAGTAAAATTTTTACATGAAGAACCACATAAAGGACTTTATAAACGAAAACTTAGAAAAGAAGAAACAAATGCTCCTCCGAGATCTTTCATTTTGCAAATCAACAGGAACATCACAAAGGTGGAACAATAGAACGTGCATACACAATCACAGGCCAATGGTTACAATAAATAAGATTTTTTTTTTCCTTGTGAGGGGTTGATGAGGGTGTGCCCTGACCACTGAGCCTTACAAGAAAAGCACAGGAAACAGAATGAAAGGGTTTCAACTTGATCCAGTGTATTCAACTTGACACCCTTCATGTTCCCCACTCACCACCTGCTGCCTACCTATGGTGGTGGTACATAAAAAAGTTGGATTAGACAATCTTTACCTCAACAGCAAAGTGTGCCCAAATCTTGTCATCACGGGTTTCCATCACACCCTTGAGGATTGTTAATCCCATTCCTCGAATCATGTCTGCTATCTCCAGGAAGAAACCTCGCTCTTCACAAAGCATCTGAACAAAATGACGGATAAGCGACACAACACTAGTCTAAATGTATATGATAAAAAACTGTACAAATATTGCTACCTCCACAAGCATTTGACGGGGCACATTTAGATCCTCAACTATTATAGGGCATACCATGGATTTTGAGCCAACTTCAAATGCCCATGTAGCCCCACCCTCAAAGTTGTCCTTTAAGAGCAAGCCACCGTCCTTGCTTATCAACTGCATGTACATAGATGTTCAGCCTTAGAGAAGAAATCTGAAATCCAGTAAAAAATAATGGGCCAGAGCAACAAAAAACATCAACTGCCAACCTTTGATTCCCCAGTCTGTTTTAACTTGTCTGCATGCTTGGTCACGCTTTGTAGGAAAAGCATGTGTTTAATTGTACGCTCAAGCAAAGCATCAATGCTGCACTGTTGCACAATGCGATACAATAGTTAATCAGTGCATGATGCCTTAAAGCAATTTGGCCAGGACTCTGAAGGGCCAGCTTGCCATACCATAACAACAAAAAGGCGGTCAGAGAATTAGAGCCTCTCTTTAACCAAAATAATTAGCAAACAAATAGAGCTTAATGTTGCTAAGCTTAAAAGGTAAAATGAACTAGTGCGACTTGGCAAATACAAAAGACAATCTAATCCAAGTTTCACCAGGCCATAGGCCAGTTTGTCTAAAAAATAACTTGGTGAATGAAAGCTATAACAAATGTACCTTGGCTCCATTAGGTACAATTTCCCGCAACTCCTTAACACGATCCTGGATCTGCTGCCGATCTTTTGGTCTTGGCCTTGTGCTCTCTCCTGGCTTAGGCCTTTTCTGCTTCCCTTTTGCAGATTCCTCTGCCCTGCCACTGTGCATGGACAAGGTGTTATCATGTTGCAAGTTTGAGCTCTCCATCTTCATACTGACTTGAGATTTTGAGGCCCCATCTGTTTGGGAGCCTTCTGCTGTTCTGCTCACACTGCACTCAGACAGAGAACAACAATTTGGCATGACCATTTCCGAGTTCAAAAGATGTTGAGCTACACAAGCAGCCTCATGTTTTTTTTCCGAGACAGTCAAAAGTTCAAATGGAGTAGCTTCAGTATGTGAAGAGCCAATTGTGGTCGACACGGCCTTTCCAGATGTATGAAGATTGGAACTTCGATCAGAGTAGGAACGAACACTGGAAACTATAGCATCTAGAAGATTCTCAGATCTATTTTCAGAAAAACTGCTATTGTCAATATGGCCATCACCAAATGCCTTCAAAATAGAAGCAATATTCAAGTCAGATGTACATGAACAAAAGTCAGGTCTAGTGTAAGTGTTCTCAACATGTTTCAGCTGTGAGTCAATACTACTGCATCCACTCTGACATTCATTGTTCTTAAGATCCGAATGCAATTGACCAAGTACATGGTTGCCAGAAGGAAGTTGCAAACTTGCAGATGATGTGTTCAATTTAACCTCGCCTAAGCACCCAAACTTTTCAGGACTGTTCCCACTTCCAGCTACTGTGACCAAGTTATCGTCAAAATCAGTTTTGGCAGGTTGCAAGTTTACCTTTGGTATGAGATCATTCGATGAACCAATTTGCACAAAGTTTGCCACATGGTTAGAAAGCGCTCCATGGCAAGGATAGTGCTTATCCAGACGGGACCCATTATATGGAAGGCCAATGGCTTGAAAAAGATCGTTCTCTACTTTTGCAGGCATTACAGTGCTCACCGCCAGAGGATGGCCATCAATAACAGATACACTACTGCTTGTTCTAGGAACTCCAGGCGGGCTAGAATTAATCTGGAAATCACATAGTTCTTTTGAATCACCGGAAGACAAGGGCACAGAAGCTAAATCAGCATACTGAATGCGAGTACTCTGCGGAAAAGGAGACTGATGGGTGTGAACTAACTTCCACGAAACAGATGGATCTGAATTTATAGGTTCACTAATACCAGTTCTAGAATTAACTATATCACTTCTGTTAGAAACTAAACCAGAGGAAATGTCAGGTAGAAGAAGCATCTTGTTTTCATCAATTTCATGTTTTGGAAAGACTGTACAGTCCAGAAGGGGAATGTTATTTGGCACACTCTGTTGCTGCAACTTATTTACATTGCCACAAGATTTGGCTGATCTTTGTGAGATGTGTTGGTTTAATTGCATGGAAGGGTCTAAAATGGCAGATGTGGTTCCTCCTGTCAATGCAAACTCCAATTGGTCCTTAGGCAACGAGTTGGGCTTCACTGGTAGAAGAGCCTTCTGCTGAAACAAATCCCCAAAAGCTTCTGTAGAAGGAATAACCGAGCAGGAAACTGAGGGAACTGTAGAAGCATTAGAACAGATGGCACCACCAAGGGTTTCAAGTAGAGAACTACAGGTTTGGAGGTCATTAGATAAGAAGCTACCAGGCTGACAGATAGGTTTGCCAGGAATCTCACTAAGAGAGGTTTCAGGTCCTTCCATTTTAACATGACAAATATCAGCTGAACCAATATCACCATAAACATCAGAAAACTTGGGCAGATTTATGTTCTGCCCTGATACCATGGGCATAATTTCTAGCGATGAAGCACTATTGACACCAAACTGCATAAAAATATTTCTCACAAGATTGACAAAGCCCATACTTTCTCCAATCTGCAAAAAGAAAGTGGAAAAGCATGCCATAGTGAAAAAGCAGACACCTATAATTGGTAAACAGGTGAATCTATATATGTCCAAAATGCATCAGAAAGAAGGCCTAGCTTCCCTAATAAAGTAGATTCAAGCATTTTAAAAATGCTTTCACGGCCTAGTTCCTAATTAAATGAAATGCTAGAATTGAAAAAGAATCATAATAGATCACTCTTTTCAAAGAATTTTACTTCTTGACAGGTCATAAAAGAAAAACTGTTTTTCTGGTAAAAAGTGTGATACCTTATTTAGAGGTTTATCTCTTATGATAAATGAGTTGACTGAGGGCCAAATTACAGTTTCAAAATTTTGACAGGGACCAAAATATCATTTTTCAAAATTGCTATATAGGATAAATGAAAATTTTAAAACTTTATATGTAATTTTTTTAAAAAAGAAATTGAGGTGGGGACAGGGCCCTGCCGGGCACCCCTTGACTCCGCCCCTGTCCATGAGGTCAAATTGTTAAAGAAAGTTTAACTCACCCTTTTAACTGAACCACATTGAAGAACACCATGTGATGATACAGAAATAATGGCAACCGTCTGCAAAATAAAAGTCAAAAGATAAGCTTTGTCATCCTCAACAGAAATCAGGTAAGGTACGATATACATGTAAGCATTAATAATTCCACACCTGTATTCCTGCAGAAAACTGATGGTACCATTCAGCAGAGTTCTGTGAAGAAGGACAAGAAGAAAAACGGCCCAACTTACAATTAGTTCCTGCTTGACTATTACTACAAAAATTATGGTTTTACTCTTATTACTATTATATAAACAACTAAAGCATCAACAAGAACATTGTAGAGGGTTCACTTTATTTGACAAGAAAGGATTTTACCAACATTGCAATTTGCAAACCATTATAAGAGCTGCATGAAGACTTAAAGGTCATGGTTAAAAAAAATATCAAATCAATGAAGAAGGGCAAACATCGCACTAAGATAAGGTTAACAAAATAGAGGGTTCCCAAATATAAAATTAGTATCATAGCAGTTCTCTAATTCCATCAAAATTCAACGTGATGAGTGATCATCCGAACCCAGTTACATGCATATTTCCAAGGGAGGTGTTGAAGATACCACTGTATTAGCACACAGCAGCAGCAGTAATCTTACTAAAATCATTTGCATTACCAATGATTTTTCAAATGAGCACAAGAATTTCAGGTAACCAAGTTGCGGACATGTTCACAAGTTCAATGGAGAGGGGTCACGTAAAAATTCCTCCTTTTTCCTGTTGCTGGATGCCTCCAATGTGAGACGGAAAAGGATACAAAGTCAACTTTTTTTAGTGAAGAACGTCCTGAGAAACCCATCCATGTTTGAATGGGGAGAGCACGGAAGAGACATAAAGCCTGTCTCAAACCATTTTCTCCACCACCGTAACAGGCCCTAATTTTCTATCAACACAGGAGCATATATCAATATCAAACAAAACGATGATAAAATTTTTCTAAGTTACCTCAAAACTAGTTCCATAAACAACTGCCTCAGAGGTATATCCTTCATCCATGCAAGTGTCTTGGAAGACCCATCTGTGTGTTCCCGTGAGAAAAACTTTGCCCACAATTCTGGAACAAATAGTACAAAAAATAATGAAACATCAAAATAACAGGTAGACAAGTAGGTAGGTCTACCACAGAAATAATAAATCATAAATGGCATCAAGCTAGAAAGAACTGAAGCTTAACAAAAATAACTACCAATTTTTTTATGTACCTTTATAACAAAGCAGTACACTAGGAGAAAAAAGGAAAAATGACAAAAAAAAGAATTATTTTTCTTTTCCTTCACAATATTAGCAAGTATTGGAGAAGTGAACAAGTTTACATGCCATTTGTCCATTCAATCCAGTAACTGGCTTAGAAAAGTAAAATGAAGTAAGGCTCCTAAAGCTATGGCTTTTAAGCATTGGTAACAACTAACAAGGGATTGAGGGAGCAAAGGTTAATGCAGAACAACCAATTGGGGATTTGCATCAACCTTGCCAAGAATCAATGGACTTCAAAATAATTCATACAACAAAATTATACTTCTTCAAATGAAATTTCATAAAATAGTTGAATAAGAATCTGAGATAGCATGAACAGGAGAACAGATAGACCAGAACAACTTAATCTACAACATGGTACTTCTTAGAATAACAACAACAAGAACTGAAAGGTTATACCCTTTCCCAATCACATGAACCTGGTCCCTCATCTTTGAGAAAAGCACACCCAACCGATCATTTCCAGAAGACTTAGATTCACTGTTTCTTTGGTGACTCAATTCCCATTCTCCCAAAAGCACTGGTCGGCTTCCTGTTGCAGAACCAAATTGCCCTGGATATAATCCCTGCTCAAAATGTCCTTCTTCCCACGCCAAAATCCTACAGCACCAGAAATTTCATTAGGAAGAATGCATAACACCTGGGATAGTAACATTCACACTCTCCAAAAAGAAAACTAGTGAAGAAAACATCTGATATTTTACAAGTAATTTTCAAAAAGAAGTATTAGTGCATTAGATAGGAAACTCGTCAAAAAAGATGAAGATATGAAACACAATTAAGATTAAGAAGAAGAAGCATTTTTATTTTCAAACAAGAAAGTTCCCGTTTAGGATTCTTAGTTATCAAAAAACTCAAGATCGGAAATGTAAATTGCAGACACGACAAACCAATCTGACATAAATCCAATATCTTGGACTCAATAAATAATAATTTTCTAAAGTTTCCAACAGGAAGCCCACAAGTCACAACAATACTACAGCACCTAGCCGCCACAGTCTCTACCACCAACCCAAAGACATAAAAAAGTACAGAAAACAGCAATAAAAAAAGGTTCAAGGAAAAAAAAATTGCGAAAGGGTAGGTGGAAAAGACCACCTTTTTCACGCCATTACACCAAGAAAAGAACTAATGCAGAAATAAATAAATAAATAAATAATCCATTCAAAAAAAGTAAAGTCTTTCGGTCAATATGATCCATACCACCATCTCCTTCAGAACCATTTTCACAAAATCAAGAGACACCACAAAAAGTCACAATCACCATTGGAGGAAAACCAAAAACATCAAATACAGAAAAGTGACAACCGAACAACAGAACGAGAAAGCCACAGGGTAAAGAAAAATCATCAGTATTGTATCAGTTGAAGAGGTAATCACCGACAAAGAAAAGAGGAAACAACATCCAAGCAAATGAACCAAGCAAGAATAAAACGACAAATGCCAAGAACGACTCACTAGAAACAGGAAGCATGCCGGAATAGAGAACAATGCCTGGAAGCTTACATTGGATTTCGCTGCTTGGGCTTCCAGAATACCGCATACGTCCAGCCATTCCCTGAACAGATGCTCTTGAGCACCTCCCTCAACAGCGATCCCATCTCCAGAATCCCCCGAAGCCAAAGAAACTCCCACTACAGGAAAAAACTTCACACTCCCACCCAAAAAAGATTAAGATAGAACAAACAAATCAGAGACCAAAGAGAGGAAAAAAGATCGTCCCCTTCTAGCTTCCTCTGCAGGATCCCCTCCCTGCCTGCTTCGTCCTCACTCCTCCACTCCTCCTCCTCAGCATCTCCAAATTTCTCCCTTTCATGTTCCGGTAATCCATTCCTCTCCAGTAGAGAGAAGAAGAAGAAGAGGAAGAAAGTGGGCGTACTGCAACTAGAGAGAGAGAGAGACAGAGACAGAGAGACCTCAAGCTATCAGGAAGGACACAGCAATGATTGTCATCGCCATTTCCCCTCCCCTAGTCTAAAGAAAGAGAGGGAGAGAATGAAAGGGGGCAAAAGAGGAACAAAGGTTTCAGGTCAGAGACGATTCAGACGAACTGAGGGAAGAACTAAAAACACCACTCTCTGCAACAACACAGACGCTCGCGTGTGCCCTCCTCCCCACTGTCGTCACTCTTGCCTCCATTTATCGCTCTCAATTCCCCAAACTGCCCTCAACATTCCCCTGTCTTTTCCCAAATTTCGCTCTTCTGACTGCCACATCCCAAAATTACCCCTAGACCCCTCCCGCACATGGCAGTCGAAAAGTAGGAGGATGCTCTCCGTAGGGGCAATTTAGTCCAAAAAAATACTCTCTCTCCCCTCACATCTTCAGTCTTTTTTTTTTGTTAAGTTGGTTTTTTTTCCTTGTATGTTTTAGGTCGGGGGATCGAATCTCGTGGGGGCCATGAATCGTGGAAATGGCGCTGATAATAGACCTTCGGCCCTTATTTAAATAATTAATGCGGGGGAAAAGAAAGGCGTAATTGCTCGCTCCCCACTATATTTAAATCTCATTGCGCAAAGATTTTCAGTGGATCATGATTCCCCCAATGTCCAATTTTTAATAATGACGGTTCCGACAAAGATGTGAAGTTTTCAGCAAATGCACCCAAATGCTTCATCGGGTCCGGATCTTGAGCATCTAAATACCCACGATCCGATTCGAATCGAACATGAAATGATCATAATGTTAAAATGTGTATTAGAGTGCACAAATTGCCAAATTATAAAAGTGAATTCAATTTTTATATGTACCTTGGCCCGAACATGAGAAATTCGTATGGTTGTTAATTGGGTCTGATTTCTCTTAAGAAGCCGCATCGAACCGGATATCGAATAATATTATCACCATTGATCTACCTACCCCGTAAACAAGAATTGGTGCATTAAGATCTAGACTAGATTTGAAATGGCTGCCTTTTCTTGGTTCAGTTTTCTTTAAAATGGAAGGTGTTGAACGAACTCTGGTGGGGGATGACTGAAGTTTTAGTTTATTACTTTTCCTACTTTCCTACTTCTGCTTTAAAGCCTTTAGCTGGGATTAGGTTATTGACAAAAGAAGTTGGAAGTTGTTTATGGTTTTGTTTAATATGATATGTTCGTCTTTATGGCTTAATAAAATGTAAGGAATGTAGGGACTAGTGGCCTGTTAGGTCTTCAAAACAAAGTAAAAATCAATTATGCTAATAGTCTTAGACAGTGAAAACTACCATAAACTGTTGTTGCACCGTAAACCAACCGTTTTTTAACAACAAATTTTTAAATTTTAGCCATCTTGCAACATCCAGCATCATTGATTTGTCTTCACAAGTAAATTAAAATAGACCTTTTAATTGACAAGCAAATGAATGAGTGGGTAGTCCAGTCTTCTTGAGGATCTGCAAAGCCAAAGGAAGAGGTAACTCGAAACAATAGTAAAATGTTTCATAAATCCATCTTAAAAAGAGACAAATTCATAAAACACCATGTTATAATGTCCCATGAAATCCGCGTTCCCCCTTACCGCAAGACCTTGCATGGTACATGGTGTACTCAAATTTGAAAAATAATTAGGAATTGTGACAAACCACTCAGGATAAGATCCATAGTTAATCAAATTAAGGATCTTAAGTCATACCTAAATTCCTCATTTAAGATCTTTATTTTATTTCTTTTCAGTGAGAAAAAAACGGATTTAAGAATTTTTTTTCTCTCATCAAATTCGATGCTATCAAAACGCCCTCTTAGGGATCTTAGATTCATGGATTTGAGGTCCGACCTCTCCCTATCAGACCTCAAATTATAGGTTTCGAAGGGGAAAAGTGAATTTAAGATCCACATTTTTCATTCATGTGGAGATCCGCTGTTTGTTTAAACAGTGGACCCACAAAAAGAGGACTTGAGATGGGAGGGGATCTGATATCCAGGGGCAAACAAACGCCCCATAGTAAGCTCTCAGTTACTATTAACTCGACTATTCTAGTTGGTTGTCACATCTTTCAATCAATCAAGCTCTCTTCTGCCTTTCCCTTGTGAAGGCAACTTATTTAATCAAATGATATGATTCCATCAATTGATATGATTCCATTAATGCTGGTGAAATGTTGTATTCAAAATTAAATTGGAATCCGCATTAAATATACGTTGAACCGAGATTAAATAACATGATTTATTCGGTTTTTTTCTTCAAATTAATGATTGAAGCCTGTTTCAGTACCATTTTTAATTAAAAGCTAACTGTATAATTTTAGAAACAAAATGTGCATTTATGTTTAAAAATAGCTGAGAAGGTAGATATGGGCTTCTCATGTAGATATTGGAAAAAGAAACAGAAAAGGGAAAGGAGGCTGCCATTAAACATGAAATAAAAAAAATTGGGGCATGTGACTTGATAATTATAGTCCTTTTGTACATTAATATTATAAAGTTCCTGTTACACATGCATGGAAAAAGTAAATGGGACCCACCCGGGGTCTGGTAGGCCCAGGCTACTGTACGGCCTTCTAGACTCTTGCATATACTCAAACCAGCATATTTTTCCATTTCAGAATTAGGGCGTGATTGATTGTTGAAGACTTTTTGTCTGGGTACACTCTCTACGGGCAATTTATCTCCACTAATCAAACACCTAAAAACATTCTCATTTTTTAAATATAATCTCCAGTATTCTACTCGTGTTTGAATAAGTGATGTGCACAAGCTTCCTGACTGATCTATGATTCAGATCTATGATACGTTGATCAAGCTGCAGATCTCTGGTTCTAAGTTTCATATAAATCCGATTTGTGGTGGCATCAAATCTGAGATCCGAGACTATCAAATGTAGCTAGGAGCCTTATAATTCAGGCAACAATTCGGATATTATCCTCACATATCTAAACTGCAACTGAATGTGATTGGTCCGACTCAATTACAAAATCCGGAATCCAAAATCAACAATTCAATTCCAATTTTTGGTGTGGGATTCTTTTTACACACCCATACCTAATCATCCTTCATGGGTTAAGAATCAATAGGCTGAGCCCCATCCATATCAAATGCTTAGTTAATTTTGGCACTTTTCTCTAGTGCGGTGTCCTTCAAAAGGCCACTCACAATGTTCCACACTTTTAGCTGTTCAAGCAACTTGCCTAGCAAGTGGCACTTAGGTCAAGCTTGGCTGCAAGTGGGTCCGAACTATCCAGTTTCTGCAGCCTTTAAGCTTGGTTCCAAGTGGGTCCGAGCCATGCGTTCAGTCACTGCAGCTTTACTGTACCCATTAAAGGCTCGGCATGCACAATAGGGAGCTTCAAAGACAAGCTACGCACTTTGCGGCTTAGCTTGAGTTGGCTCATAAAATGCTCTTTACACTGTGCTAAAGTCCACATAATAGTGGCTCACAACAAACACATATTCATATAAGTTTTTTTTTTTATGAAAGAGACCCAATTATAGTTTCAAAATTTTGACAGGGTCCAAATATCTTTTTCAAAATTCTTATATAGGATAAATAAATAAAATTTATATGTAATTTTTTTTAGGGAGGGCCAGGGCCCTGCACCCCCTGACTCAGCACCTGATAATAATATATCTCCTCCACATGTTGTTACATTCTACGTCACATATAGTATGGAATTTTCAAAAAAAAAAAAAAAAAAAAAAGCTTACAGTGAACCAGCTTTGTTATAGATATGAATTTGTCTTGCCTAACGATATTTATTCAAATAAACCTATAAATGAAATGCTTGACGTAAATGTGGGGATCTCTCTTTCAAAGTAATCCAAAATCCTGCATAACAGAGTTATGACATAAATGTGTGGATCTCTCTTTCAAAGTAATCCAAAATCCTGCATAACAGAGTTATGACATTGGACTATTTTGCAAAGACAGATTGTCCCCATTGATCAACGCAAACAAGGGACATAAGTGGCACATCACTTTTGTGCGCGAAGAACATGTTGAACACGCTTCGCGAGTTACACCACACCAAATTAAACACCCTCTTAGCGATAGATGTCACGGTCAACCACATAAAACTGATACGTTGATTTCATTCAGTTTTATTATTTCTTTTAGCTACAAAGAAAAGCAGTGGAAATGGCAACCGAATCCCAAGCAATGTTGTCAAAATCGCTCATACCATTCCCTTAAAACATTCATAATACTAGAAAATCGAAAAAAAAATACAAATGAATAAAGTAAACAATGACTTCATGAGTTAAATAAATGGGAGAGTACTTTCTGATTTTTAATTATAAAATGTGAGCCCAAGTGTAAAATAGTTTAAAAGAACTAAAGGTGTAACAACCCAACCCACTTGTAGACTCAGGTTCTTGGTTTGGCAAATCCCAACCATCCCTTAGCAGTTTCACTCTAACTCCCTTAGCAGTTTCACTCTAACTTAAAAACTGATAGAAACCAAAACAATCTTCTATTTAATAATTTTCTTTATAAATCCTTGAAGATCATTCATAATGTTTAATATAACACTAAATTTTTGGGGTATTACAAAAAGGTCTTCATGAATTTTTTTTTAGTCAATGTTCAAATGCATGCACAGGGCTTGAGTTTGATTTTTGAAAACTTTACAACAACTATTTCAAGCACTTTCTTTCCTTGTAAAACTGAGACACATCAATTGCTGCTTTGAAAGAGAAATGTGGCCAAACTTTTTCTCTACTAACTAATTAAAAAGGACTGGAAAGTTGGTTTAGGGTATGGACAAGAATTTTTTCACAATGAAATGACGCATTGGAGGCACACTTGCATAAAGATCCAAACAAGATGACATGGGGAGGGAGGTGTGAGAATCTTGTCTTTTTAAAGACAAAAACTTGTCCTCTCCTCACATTTCTTCTCTCTTTTATCTTTATATGTTTGGGCCCTAACACATAGCTTTAGGGCAACAATCAGTTTCTTCAAAATTTTTGGGTGGCTTGGGGGACCCAACAATCATTTTAGACATGATTGGGAGCCCATAACTCAGATATGCTATGGTTTTTCCTTTTTTATTTGGCTAGGGTTAAGGGTTAGGGTTAGGGTTAGGCTTGTAAAATGTAGATGCGACTTTGGAATATCTTTTTGTTTTGTAGGATGACGCAAAAGTGATGCAGTTCTGATATATCTTTTTGAGTATGAATCCATGATACTTCAAAAATATTTAAAAAAGAAAAAAGAGGAAAAGGCCAAATGCTAGATGTTGATTAGTGTATTAAATTCTCACACACACAGAGAGAGAGAGAGAGGGTATTAGTAAAAAGTACAAATTCTTGGTGGTGCAAATATATTAGAGTATGTACATCTCTCAATTGTATGCGTTAGAGTTGAAAGATTTAAGATTTTCAAGTTGAAAGAAGTCAGTAGTTCAATACTGAGGGTGACCAGTTCTTGGGCATAATTCAAATGGAAAATGGGATCTTAGTAGCTTGCATTCAACATGTTCAACGGCATAATAAAAATGAAGAACAAGTGATTTATATGAACTTGTTCTTGATTGTGATAGAGACATGAACCTCAAGCCGGGAAACCTAAACCCTGCAATATATAAAAATTTTCTAGCTCAAAGCTTTTTCTTTCTATCTGATAAATATTATGGTGTTTTTTGTGGCTTGGTTTCATTTCATACATTCGGAGCTTGGTTCTTCACTTGAACTTCTTGCTCCACACTTTGAAGCAGAAACTTGTAAGGCAACATACTTTCGAAGCTGGGTGTACCTCCGAGGGTCGGGGAACGCAAAGACCGAGTTTTCCTTGTGTCTTGCCGGAAAAAAGATTTCGAGCAACTCGGAAAATTAGGACTTGACTCTTTCGTTGCCTTCCTATTCCCCTGTTGCAGATTGCACCCTTTTCTCCTTTCAATGGCCGGACACACTTTCCCAACAACTGAATAGCTAGTTTCCAGTCATCTCTTTCTACCTCATTCACTCCTATATCTGTTGTTTAATGTGTCTCATAATTTTGGATGGCCTGGCATCTGCTTTTATCTCTGAACTGATCTCAATCGTACTGATTTGATTCTGAAACTACTGTGGTTCTTTGGTTCTAACGATCAGTTGGAACTTTTTCATGTTATTTCACTCTCTCTCTCTCTCTCTATATATATATATATATATATATATATAACACTCATCCTTTCTTGGTTTATAGGATCTGTCAGGAGGATTTCTCCCTACAGAACAGAACACAACACAACACAACACAACTTGTCGCTTTTGAAAAGCGTAGAGAAACTAATCTTGCTTCTAATGGTTGGGCATTTTGTTTACTGCGAAAGAAAAGATTGCCATTTCAGCATGAAACTTATCCAAGATATGATTGAATACTTGCAACCAAAGACACGTTACATTAAGAAATTTAGCTGAAAGCTTCAAAAAATAAAATTTGAATTAAAGACATTTTCGGTCGGTCGTCTGTATAACCTACATTGTCTTTGGAGGAATTCATCGAACAATTGGGATGTATAACTATAGCATTCATAAACGACGTCTATCGCCCTCAACAGCACAAACTGTCATAAAATTCTGATGATCAACGTTCCAAAACCAATTTCACGCAAGAAAAATGGGAACCCAGATTTTTTTCCCGGAGGAAGAGCAAGGAAAACTTCATGCAGAAAACAGCACGTAATAAAATGTAACAAAAGAAAAAAGTGGCAATTTAGCTCATGGAGCAAGAGTTCATGGGGAACCCAAAAAAAGAAAACAAAACTGCAGCTCAATTCAGGCGCAGCAGGGCTAAGGCAATTTGAACATATCGATTATCTTTGATGGTGCGGAAAAGATGCGCTTTCTGATGTTAGATGAGTTTAATTAACTCAAAGATTATTTAAAATATCTCAAACATTACTAGTCTATCTGTGCATACGCCAATTTTAGTTGCTTTTCTATAAATAACTGTCTTCATGATCGGAACTGCACTCCGGACAGCAATCTGGTATAAAATTTCAAACCTCATATCTGGTTCCCCATCGGATAGTATGATAACTGACTCAAACTTTTACAACCAAACAAAATCAGGATCTGATTTGGACGGAAAAACAACCAGAACTGTTTTATATGTAAGCTTAGATCGAACATTTTAATCAAGTTCAACAAACATTGACGATACGGAACTCTAGTAAGTCCCTCAAAAAGCATTTATATGTACAAAATCTTTTACATGTTCAATGCAAGAACAAAACCTTCATGAAGCGTAACATGTTCAAATCCTGCTCTTTTGAGAGGGTGATTTGCAAACATTTTATTTTTCTCTCCAACCTTGGATCCCTGAATTGAACTGTTCATCATGATCTTGAACTTGCCTACCTTTGGCTTGGCTCAGATGAAATAAGTAAAGCTTGAAGGAATTGAGATCAGGTCACCTATATATATATATATCCTAAGTCACAGAAAACATGTTTTTTTTTTAAAAAAATGCAATAAATTAAATGGTCGTTTAAAACGAAAAAACACGTTCTTAACACGTTTTTTCACTTTTGTTCACCTTTTTTCAGTTTTTTTAATGCTAAACAGTTTTTTTATTTTCTATTTTTTATTTATCACAAATCTACTTTCCAGTGATGTTTGTGCTATTAGTTTTTCACTTATTTTATTTTTTTCTATTTTTAGTTTTTTAAAATTTTGAAAAATTTATCATATTTTTTTCATTGTTTTAAGCTCATCGTGTCTAACCCGAGAAAACCTCGCCGTTTAAAACTCTGAGACAAAACTATATATATATATATATATATATATATATATATATATATATGTATAATATCCCCAAATCCAACAGCGCAAGTATTGTCAGCAGTCACTGGTTGACTGTGATAATCTGTTTAACCATGCATCTTTAGTGAATGAACAATGGTTTTTTATGACTCCAAAAATACCGAAAAAGATGTTGGTCACGGGTTCTTGTTTGACTCCAAAAATCATGCTTTTACTAGAAGGATCATGAAGATGTAATCACGTGGTCAAAGTTCCAACAAAGAATCTTGACAAAATGGAAAACAGACGCCCTCTTGAGAATTTTCTGCACCTTCCAGTAAGCAGGAAACAGTAACATCTGCTGCACTTTCTCCTTCAACTGTTCTTCAGAGCCAATAACATGATTTCGCCCATTGACAAACCAAAATGAACCAGCCTTGAAATTTTTGACAAGCATCATCCTCATTGATGAAGTTCCTTACTTGAAAAAACAATTGATACTTTCTCACAGAATTTTCCCAGGGAATCATATGTCTACGAGGTCGAAACCAGTGCTCAATTCATAAAGAATAATAAGCGTCCCTCAACCCCAAGTCTAAATTAAGTGCAGATTTGGGTGCTCACCACCAACTCAATTAATCTCATTCCTTACTACGAGCCCACGGTAATTATTTGTGGGGGGCGTGCACCGTTGTTCTTACAGAATCAGAATTCATGTACTTGGACTAAATAAGAACATTCACATCCAATTAGTAATTATAGTACACAATTTTTCTTACTGAATTACCTGACCAGGTATCTGCTTTTCATAGATATTTAAATCCATTGACATGTAAAATTCAGATATCATTTTCGTTTCTCATATTCAAACTTGAATCTGGTTCAAGTCAATCAAGCAATATCTGAACAGTTTGATATGATAACTTCTTTATCTGATTCAAATTAGAGATTACTACGGCTCGTGCCCCCTCCAATTCATAATCGACACACTGAAACTATGTTAACAGTTAACTTGTTCTCTTCATCTGCAATATGTGTTTAAAACTTTTGGTGCACTTTTCTTCAGAACACGTTGGGTGGATGTGCTGTGTGTGTGTGTAAGATGAGGAAATCATATATACTCCATGATCGATTTTGTTTGGAAATCATGGTTTCCACAAAACTGTACATGAATTAATCAGATGCTGGAATGCAATCCATCTTGGTGTCCAACTTATGTCAGCTATGAAAGCCACAAGGCATGGTTTCTAGATAGTGCGTTAGTTGCATTCTCAATGCCCGATTAATTAGGGCAACATTAGCCATGGGATAAGCAAAATTTTCACATTAGAGTAAGTGGGTATACGGGTCGCAACTACTTGGATATGTGATTAGCATGGGAAAAAGAATCAACCGGAACTTGGAAAACATTTCATGTCGAAAGTATGGAAATTAACTTTTTCCTTTCTTAGGTAGGTTTCCACAGTTTGTGCATGGCACGTTCACGTTATCATGAGGGCCACCAATTTCTACATCCAAGAACACAATGATGCTAACACTTTGGCTTTTAGAACTGTTTTCACATCAGATTTGATCTGGTAGTACAAAGAAAAAGGACTCCGGATTGTGGATTCCTATATCATTCATAGTGGACCTACTGTCGTTTCCCACCATATGTATTCGGGGCCACGAACTACAGTAAATCTAGTAACACAAGAAAACAATCCATTTTGAAGGCCAATTTTAGGTATGAAAAAGAGAAATTCTTGTAGCATTGCACAAATATAATTGATTTTTTCAATTCATGCAGAAAAAAGAGTAAATAAATGAAACAAAAGAACCAAGAAAAAATAATGATATTTTGAGAAAACACCAAAGCGAAAATACTTATATTCTTTATCGCATTGTTGTCGTGTTCTTTCGCATTTCCTCCATTTTGTTCGGGGAAAATGCTCTTAGTAGATTTTATTTCCTTTGATTTTTATTTTAATGTTTTAATAACTGTTTGGACTTCGACCAATCTTTTGTAAGAATGTGAGGAGAAAACACAAATTTTCCATGTTTATTATTTTAACATTTTATAATGATTTGAATTCTTGAACATTTTCCAAGAGAGGAACAAACTCGTCGTTTCAGTACACCCAAGAAAGACTTTGTTGATGGCAATAGCATGAGATGACAATGATTTATAAACCTCTTCTCTAAACACTCAAGAAATTTGTGAGGTCACAGCATGCAGAAGTTCTGTTTACAATAACACGTGAATTTCCAACCAAGAATCTTTTTGTGTGCCTTTCGAACAGCTAACAAGAAAGAGGAATCCGGCCGGCAAGTCAAGTTTCTCATTTCATAATACATATATAATACAATATGTTTAAACATTAACTATTGTGGATAAACGCAATCCGTAGCCAGAAAAAGAACCAACTTTTCCATATGGTCTGGTACATAGAATCTTTGGTCTCCACAGGTCCTCCAGAAGGGGTCAAGAGCAGAGCCACCCATCACCTACCAATCAACTCAACTGCTAATAAATGAATCATATCAAGGAAGGAAAGGGGGAAAGCATATACCAACATTCCCACTAGAGAATTCAGCTGCCAACATCCACTAGATGATAATTATCAGTATTAGTTATCAAATTGGGCACTTGACTGTTCATTTAGTTCCAAAAAAATATGTCCATTTCTTGAAAGATTGCAAAAAATAAAAGAAAAAATGCGCCTGATTTTTTGCTTCGTTAGTTCTGGAAAAAGGACTATTTAAGTGTGCTTAGGTTTGGATCATTTATGATTTTATATCCCTACCTAATCGAGGCTAATCTCAAATCCGTAATGGGCACTGAAATCCACTGCTGAAGGAAAGGACAGATTTCACAACAGTGGATCGATTTGAGACCGGCATTACACTATAAAAACCACGGATTTGTGGTCTAACTGGGTAGTGGTTGGACTAGGGATTAGTTCGAATTAGATATTTGATTGAACCATTCTGACAAATCAGAACTGATTCAGATTAAAAAGTTTACATATGATCGGATTCAAATTCAGATTAGATTTAGTTGTAAATAAATATTGTACGTTGAATGTTCTTGCATTTTGAAAATCAATAAATTTCAGTTCGGAATTTGGATTCGGATTTATATTCAAACATAAAGATTGGATTTGGAATGAAAAGTCAGACTTTGGATTCAAATATGAGTTTTCTTTGTTCGTAACGGAATTCAAATATGTAAATATATATAAAAAAATAGATATAGTTAAGGGTTAATCTGATTCGAATATGATCCATTGACATCCCTATGCTGCATTATAAATCTACGGCTTTAAGATCACTGTGGATTTGTGGTAGCTTCAGAATTCAGATCCAAGGCTATAAAACACAACCTAGATATAAATATTGGACTGGTTTATAATTATCTAGTGGTGAGGGCATGATGTGAATGAGAAAAGGAATAGCTGCACACCTTAAAATATATGGATGTGGTTGTTGAAGTGTGGTTGCCTCTTGGACATTGTTTTTTCCCCAATGGTGGGACATCTAAAGTTTTAACTTTTAGCAGGCCCATTAATTGCTGTGCTATAAAGTCATCCACCCACAACAATTGGTATGGGTGGTAGGCCTGCTTCTTATCCCTATTTTTCCTTTCTTTGGACTTTTGAGCTCTAGCTAAAAATACTCTATCCTGGACTCCTTTTTCTTACTCTCCCAACTTTATCTGCATTCTTACAATATTTTTGCTTTCTTTACATTTCACAGCTACTATATGATTGAATTTATGAACCAAAAAACCAGAGACAAATATTTGTAGTGTCACTTTCAGTTCTTCACAGTATGTATGTATACATTTTGTAAAGATGCCATTGATTAATTTGCAGATAGATGCAACTATAGACTTTATATTTTTTGAAGCCGATGTACCTTGTAACAACGATGTTAAAATTAGATGTAACTGGTTCCGTGGGATGACAAAGTACAGACTTAGATCCGGACTGATGTCGACGGCTCAATTAAATCGTTGGTGGGGTTTCAAAGGAGAAATTATATCCAGTTAAAGGGCCGGGTCAAAATTTGCGACCTCAGACCAACAAACTAAATAGACCTCGCGATATTTCTGAATTTTAAACACTTTGTCGCAATCAATAAAAAAAAAAAAATCGTACCACCATGTTCTGTTTTTCAACTTTAGAGGACAATTATGGTAGCATAGCGGGTTGGGCTGAGTCCGCTACACTCTACCACCTATTAAAAGAGATGAAAGTCTAGTCGTTAGTTTGATTCTATGTTAATACTATTTCTCCGAATTGGTAGCATAGCGGGTTAGGCTGAGTCCGCTACACTCTACCACCTATTAAAAAGGATGAAAGTCTAGTCGTTAGTTTGATTCTATGTTAATACTATTTCTCCGAATTGTAAACAGTAAATATGTAGTACTCTAATTGATGTATGTACTGTAATTCAAACTCTTGATCTTGAACATATGGTCAGGTGAAATTCTGGTCTCTTTCTATAATCAAAGCCTCGTGAAATTTTTTTTTTTTGTTCATTTGAAAAGTTTCGACCGGTAGTGCTAAATTCAGAAAACATCTCAATGCATCAACAACTAGCTTTTATTATTAGATAATTGTTCAACAACTTTGAAACTCTAATTAATGGCGAGACTTCAACACTGAAATGCTCAATTGAAGTGAAAGTCATTGTCAAATATTGCAGTTTTGATTAATGAATGCCTTTCTATTGATTGTTAAGCACTTAACTAATTACAGAAAGTTTCTTGGGGAAGCGCCAGCTGAGCTCTTTAGCAACCCTTTGAAAAACGATGCCTATTTTCAGAAAAATATCGGAGAAAATATCAGACTCTTATTGTTGTAATTATCATTAGTTCATTCGGTAGACGTCAGCCTAACCACAGGACTACCATGTGCGATACTGTTTCACTTACTTTGAATGTTATAACTAAATTGGTTCTTACCAAATAAACAAGCTCAGACTTTTAGTGACTAATGAAAATTATATGATTTTATATGTACATAGATTAAGTTTATCAATCTCTTCACTGAATATTTTTAAGTACGATTAACATAATAATAAAATCTGAAGACAGCTCACTGTTTGGTCAAATTATTTGGATCTAAGATGTAAAATTGGCAAATTGATTGAAAATAAGATTTTGAAGTTGAAATGCCAGCTGCCCCTTTGTATTTTCTGTATCACATATTTCTTAGGCAGATTAGAGAAGCCGCCCACATTTTCTTACCAAAGCATGAACTTTGGAGGTGTACAAAGATTAGTAAGATTAATATTGCTTGATTGTCTCTTTTGTTTTCCCTTTTTCGTTTCTTAAGGTTCTAATATCATTTCGAGCAAATTCTTATAAATCAATGTGAGTTGAACAATTTAGAAAATAAAAAAAATTAAACTTTCGATGGAATCATGTGGTTGGAAGTAGGGAAACAAAGGAATTGGATATATCCGACTGCCCATGATTTCACATCTGTTTAGTCAGATCTGGTAAAAGTAATTTGGATAATATTATCCAGATTCAAGGTCGGCCATATGCGGTTTCGTAACTAAATCGAAAATTGAGTCTACCACTTGATTGACAACTAATTATAAAGATCCGATTCGATTACATGCAAACATCAACATGAACAGTTCTGAAATCATTTTCTCAAGGTAGAGTTTGAACTTGAAATCAGAAGATAGTCCTTGGAAGATAATTAATCATGAACTTGGCATGTCCTTCTTTTCTCTGCATTCCTTCAAACGAATGGATCTGAACTGCATCTGTTGTGGTCATAAGCATGTCATTTTCTTCTTTAGTAGGTAGGGGAGCGACTCTGCACCTCCTCATGTTATGTTACCCAACTCCCCACATAAATTGGACCTAACTAGCCATCTTTTCAATACCTGTCCTCTCTAATTGAAGCTGGACTCAGTTGATTCTTTCAACATAGGAGCCAAATCAGGGCCCAACCGGATCAAATTATGCTGTTGTTGGTTTCTTGATCCATCTGAAATGATCTCCAGTTTACATCAGTTCCCGTCAGCTCGACATCGGGATAGCGACATGTACATGCAATATGTAAATAGTTAGGATATATATGGTTTTTGACGTCTTGATCTTACTTGCTATGCTGAATTCTACCGAGTTCGATTTGGGTGTATTTATCTGAATCTATACAACGTTTACATCCCTAGATATGAAGCTTCAATTGTATTAATCCGATTCATTCAGTACATATAATCATTATCGCATCTTACGGCATATATATATATCGGTTGATACACATCATATCAGCTTATTACGAAAATGATAAGAAACTACATCAGTGGATCGGGGCTCATATTAGCCATTCATTATTAAAATAATAAAAAATAACTTGCATGGTTGCCAATACATGTGGTGGTGAACCCAGATATTTTTGGTTGAGGGACACTAATTCTGATACCCTTAGAAAACACTTTTTTGGGACAACTATGATTGGGAAAAAATGATTTTATTTTTAAATAGTTTTAATAACTGATTTTGGTGTTTAGATTACACGTCAAAAACTCATTGTTATAAAGGGCATCAAATTAAAATAAGGGGAGGGGGCATATTTTCCAGACCCTTTATTAAAAATGAGTTTGAGAAAACTCAGTTTTGAAACTACCCAAACGGGCAGAAAACAGGGTTCAGTTTTGGGCAGTCATCCAAAAAGGCATTAGACCTACTAAATGCATAATAAAATGATTGAAGAGCAATAAACAAATAAATGAAGGGTGCACCAGCATATGAATAAGCAAATGGTTGGAGACAACCAATATGATAAAAAAATAAATTTCGTGCCAAGATGATAAAAAATAAATTTTGTGGAATTACATAGGCAACTGCCCACACAAGTCTATCAATATGTGGCTCGCCCATTGACTAGAGGCCGGTACCAATATGAAATGGAAATCGATGTCCGTAACACTAGAAGCTATCATAAAGCTGCATTAATTGATCATAAGATGTACAAGTTTGGAACAGTTCTTGATCCCAACATGTTTGTTGTCAAGTCCCCTTCTGGTCTGTTTGGCACTTAAACAGCCCATTCAGAAAGGTACACACATATACAAGGGGCCAAGGAGGGGGGAGAGCTGGAGAGAAAGAAAACCAATAAAATGGAAACATAAAAAAAACAAACAAAAGAAGTACTGGCGTCGCCAGAGATACACAAACAAACCAAGTAAAGAAAAATACACGTAGAAAATCAAGACAAAAATGAAAGACTGAGGGAGCCGTTTAGTCCACAGTAGCAGAAGAACGACATCAAAGACGAAGAACTAGCTGAACATCAGTATAACCTAATGGGTGCAAGACGTAAACTTAAATCAGAGAGATTGATATTAAACTTAATTTAGAATAGTGATGTCTACTCATGGCACAAGGAATGCCAAACTCTTAATTTAGGCACTGTCCATGCCTTTTGAAGCATTCCAAAGACCCTTGTCCAAGCTAAAGAAACACCACGCACATACACACAAGAGGGTGAAATCAAACAAGAATGTTCAAGGATGATCAAATCTGAACGAAAGGAAATAGAAAGAATGGGGAAAAAACCAACAAAATGAAGCCAGCCTGCAGAGGAAAAGACATCATCATAACGGAAGGAAAACAAACAAGAAGGTCAATTCTATGGTACAACACATCCAAAAACATTGGCAGATTAGGTCAGCAGCATCTTCAGTAACAGTACCGCCTTACAGATGAGGTCCAAGATAAATAATGCCTGCCCTTGACCTGTTGTTTTGTGGGACACATTATATTAAAACAATGTGAACCAACACATGATCAATGGGGTCGTTGTTAGAGGAAGAATCAACATTGGGGTTCCCAACCAATGCATGTGATGTCACCCCTTGTGCATCAGAATGTTTAAAATTGATGGCATGCTTTATGGAAAAATACACATGCACGGGCACAGACTTCCACGAGATACCGGTTGTCTGTGACTCAGGTATCTACATCACGAGCCGCAGGAGCCTTTCTGCTCTCTGCTCAAAGATTATTGATACTGATGTTTGAACGTCTTAGTCAATAGAATGGCCTGGAAAACACACGCATATTATATATATATGTATATAATATAAAATTGGATTCTTCCCACCATCCATGCTGCCCAATATAATACATCGGATGGTGTATCATGTCATACATATTCACGCATACAATGTGAAATTGTAGATGATACTGTTGTATTGATACATTTTGTTTTGTTGCTTAGGAGATGACTATGCTTATTAGTGCTTCGTATGATTACTTTGCCTTCCATTGGCATATACCCCCTTCTCTCTCGTGCACAAAATTTGGACATTAATCTGACATAAAATTGTTAATAGAGTTACTGCTCTAACTTCAAGTGCAAAGGCAGGAAATCCATTGCCGGGTCGAGAGCCACCCTCACCCTTTTCCCTTGTCCGAGTGTCCATGGCCATAATGAGGCGACATTGTACAACTTGGTGTCACACTCTCCAAGCTTCGCCCAAGAGCCCAGCCAAATCAATTTGGCGGCATAGGTAGAGAAGGAGAGAGGAAGGAGGAGATAAAGAGTGTGCATTATTATTTTAATTACAAACATATGTGCGTGTGGCTATACATGTATACCATCTCATCCATCGTGATGGACAATTGATAGAAAAATAAAAATAAAAAAAGTGTGAAAATCATGATCACGATAAATCAAACTTCTCTCATGAATGAGTTGGATAACTCAAAATAGCTAGATCATATATATAATATATATTCAATACTTATCCGATTTTTTCCCCATAAACTATTTGGTGTAATGATAGCCAGCAGAATATGTCCACAGGGGCACCGGGAGCCCACAAGTCGGTCGGGCCCTGGACGTCAACTTTCATGCACGTTGGCGAGGACCGGGCAGCTCATATCCTGACCTAGCCAGTCCATAATACATGGTGGCCCATGCACCGCCCGTTAATTAATTTGGTTGCGTCACTCTTATCTCCACACGTTGCCCCATCTGATCAATAATGCAGTCTCTCAGTTCTCAAAAAGCAGCAGGCAGAAAGAGGGAGATTGCCGATCGCATGATGACCTTAAAATGCAAAAAGAGAAAAGCAAAACCATGCAGATGCTTACCCCAACAAAAGGAAAATAAAAACAAACAGGAAAAGAAGGACAAAAGAAAGCGAATAAAAAGTAAAAATTATTGTCGCAATTAGATTGTGTGGTCGACATACACACGTCTACAGGCATCGACCAACATGACATAATGTTTTTGGTGAGACCCAAGCTCCCTTCCTTTTCCTTTTCTTTAGAGCTCAGAACTGTATCAGTATCAGCTAACGAGATCTCCAAATGCTTTTAACTTGTATGTTGGACCAACTCCTTTAAGGTTCAGAAACTGCATAGTGCGCCCCAAGTTCTCCCGTTTGAGCTATGCTCCTCGATACAATATCACATGTAAGGTCATTTTTGAAAACCAATATAAAGTTGAAGTTAGTCTTTTTGAGTAAATAATTTTACATGTACTCAACTATGTGCATGTGAAATATTTCTACTTTTGTTATTATTTTCCTATATATTGCCTTTCAACAATAAGCTTCAACATCTTATGTGTAAGATAAACTATGCAGGTAAAGAATCATGTCAAAATGCTTTAACCATTTGTACATTTATTCAAAGGGTTTTAGCGCAGAAAAACGTTGGGGGTACAAAAACCTGTGTCTCACATTTAGTCACTTAAAAGCAGCTTATCTTTTCTATCTTGTGTGCCGACCTTGTCTACCCACTTACTTAAAAGAGGACAATGACATATTCTGAACAGTAGATATTCTAAAACATATATCTATGGTATTATAAACAGTATATTCAAGAAATTTTCCTTCCCTTGAACAAGCAAGAGAAATGGACATGAGTTGACATGGGCAGATGCTGGGGACCGGAATTATGAAGAATATTTCAAGAGCATATTTTTATAAATCAGAGGTAGTTTCGAATTATATTGCTACCAACAATTTCTGTTGCAGCTTGTTCTTTTTTCAAAGTCACCTTCCCTTTCCCCTTTTTTAGTTTCTTTTTAGTAATGAAAAGAAACCAGTCGTAAACTTCTTCAGTCCCATTTTGGTTGCAACCTGAAGTTAATCATTGCCGTGCATCCGCTTGTCTATCTCCTTCAGAAGGCGTGAGTTACTGGACCCGAGTACCACCTTGTTGTTGTTATATATATCTATATATATAATTATTTAAATATCTTTTTTACAATCTAATCTTATAGATATGATCTTAAAGTGATTTAGTGAGAAATACATATCAAGTTAGTCATTCTTTACATAATAATATTTTTTTAATAATAAAAAATTTAGTAGCTCTTATAACATGACAGTAGAAAGATCTTTTACAAAACTAACTTGAACTAAAACATTATTTATGTTAAATTAGTGGCGACAAATATATTAGGATATTCACATTTTGTTTAGAACACTTTTTAATGCAAATTTTAAGAAGTCTGGTTTTTCTTTTTTTTCCTTACTCAAGTGATCTGACATTGACTAATCTCTTTCTCCATCTCTTGATATACATATGAAATTTGCTGTGGATCTTGTCCACGTTAACGGTTGCAAGAAAGAAAATAAAAAATGAAAAGAAAAGTATATTTAGTGATAGCAGAAAATGACAAAACCATCTTACCAAATTGAACCATCTGAGACCTGAGGCAAATCTTATCTGGATCCTTCCAAAGTGTGGTTGGACACTAGTGAATATTAGTGGACGTTATCTCCCATCACCCACTATAGAGATGGATGGTTCAAGACACCTAAGTTCGCTCCACAGAAGTTGTTCCATATGTTTCTCCATTTTGATATAGATCCAATTTATCAAACTGTCACACTTTACGTACGTATAAGGAGATTTGAGTTCTTATGATGTAGAAGTGTCTATGGGTGTCCATTGTTGACCAAGTCAAGTTATATCCTTCTCTGTAGCTCTAAGCTGCCATGAGACTTTCACATCACCTCATACTTCTTATCCTAAAGTTCAGGACCATGTAAGGTCAATTAGATATGGGCCAAGCCTCAACAACCACTTAAATTGGATCTACTTTCCTGGTCAATTTTTTTGCTTCTACCATGAAGCAACAAGAACGCAGAATCAAACACAAGCAGACAATTCCATAACCATGGGAATGAACACGCGAAAATTCATTCGCGTCGAAATTGAGTGGCTTTTGAACTAACAAAGTAGTTGAGTTCATCAGGAGTACTGGATCACAAATGTTTTCCCTTTTGAAAAATCTATTCAGGATCAAGTAACAACTTGATTAGCTCATAACAGAGCAGATATTTGCTTACAAGAATCTAGAAATCAACCTGTGGACCATGGCAGTGCATTCTTTTAGTTGACAAAGAGAGTTGGTGTATACCATCATTCAATAGGGACGCCCTATTTAACCATATGTTGGGAATCTAGTCCCTTTCTTTCTGTATTAATCAAGTTCATACAGTTAGTTTTGTTAGAAGAGAAAAAGTTAATAGTCAGTTAATACAACCATGGTTTTTTGTCATGGGCCGGATTAATTTAGTGAGAGAGAGAGAGAGAGAGAAAGGGAGGGTGGCTTGAGGAGGAAATTGAGGGCTACATAGGTGCTTAGTATACATCTTCTGCTTCATAAAACACAAAGACTTCGCCCTGATAAAGATTGAACCCAGGAATTGGGATTTCGACATTAATGCATGTTCGTCTAGCTACGCCATACCCCTTGAGCAAGAATTGAGTAAGAAAGAAAAAAAAAACATGGAACCGGCAAACTTAATGTTATTATATCGCTAAAGAACATAGTGAATAAACTATGTATGATGTTTTAGAGAGAGAAAGAGGGAAGCATGGATCGAATTGCGTGTTGGAAGTTCGAACTCGGTTGTCTAACAATAATGGAATAATGGCGATAGCGGGCCTGCCCGGCCCTACCGACGGGCAGCGCAAGCGGCTGAAAAGCCCCACCGCCCTTCCCATTGGATGCCGCATTGACTCTCAGCACCAGCAACGGGGACCCACTTCCTACGTTACCGTCTCTGATTGGAGGTCCCAAAGACGCCGCGGGCCCCACTCTTTTTGCTTCTCTCTGATTGTATGTGCGAATCTCTGGGTCCCACCGCAATGAGAGGACTAAAGGCAACTGTGCGGGCGATCGGCTGACGTCTCCACCGTTGATGTTCCGACGCGTGGCTCCGGTGGGGCCTCCGGGACCGTTGATTGCGAGGAAAAGTCCAAGAACGCGGACGGAACACGCTACTTTACGTTATCTTGCACGTCGGTTCAAACGCCAAAAGGTGTGGTCCCCACGGGGTGGAAGTACTCTACCCTTCCCATTTAGTGCGTGCCAGCGTGGCAGGGGGCACCTTCCCTGGGCCCCCCACGCCTGGACAAGAGGAGCCAAAACACCTAACTCATCCTTTTCTCTCTCGCTTTATCTTTCGACCTGTTGTTCTGAACTGTGTTTTTCCAACCGCACATTTTTTACTTTTTTCGAAAGATAATACTTTATATAAAAAAATTGAGCATTAGAGTTTTTAAATTTACTTAATCATACAAATTATTAATCATATTTCAACTATAAATCTGTTTTTTTTATGTTTTTTACCATACAGTTCGACATTTTTCAACTACTTTTATACCATCTAAGAGGTGACACACGCACAGAGACATGTATAAACCTTGTTTTGATTGAAAAATGTCCAATGAAAAGAGTGATAGACACAAGAACACAGTGCGCGTATCACATGGTATTGCAAACAGGATATGAGACACACGCTAAAATATAGCAAGTCAAGAACACCTTGACAGTTTTACTTGACCAGGACGCGAGTGTAAATACCCGGGTTTCCCAGTCAATATAAATTTAAAAAACAAAAAACAACAAGGAATTTTGTCAATAAAAGTTTAAGCGTTCATTGGAATTCTTTTTTTTTTTTTTTGAAAATTTTTAAAACTTGAGACGGCTGCAATAATTTGTTAATTAGTTCCTCTAATGTTTGAAATGACCTCTAATTGCAATATTGTGGAGTGAGAATTTCATCAAGTCCCACAAAGTTCCTTAGCATAGAGGAAAATTGGTTGGAGGTAGCACCAATTTTACTTCCATAATTCCTTTGTCACATGCATGGTAAAACTGCACTCGAGTTGAGAGACTTTGTCGACTGCTAAGCCCTCTGGCCCCAGGTCTATGCCTGGTTAGGTTTGGATAGGATATTTGCGATGCAAATCTGCCGCGAGTGAGACCTCTCCACCTTTATTAGGTGTAGGTTTGGATGGAGTATTACTCCACAAATTTTACTTCACTTCAATCACAAACAAGGTAAAAAAAAAAAAAAAGCTTAGCTTCTTATCCAATGTTGACTTAAAATTTTTTGTTTTTTTGTCTTTATATTAATTAACTTTATAATCAATAATAGCTTTTGCACTTCAACTCTAATTTAAAGATGCCAATACGTGATCTTTATCTCTACCACGACGGTGGTCTCAATATGTGATCTTTTCTGGAAGTCTCCGGTTTATCTGGGCACTTCTACACCATGCATATTGTATATGTTGCGATGTGAGGGAAAAAGTATTTGAACTACTCGATTCAAATAGTGTGACCTTGTAGCAATGACATTAATACTTGGGCTGGTGTACATGTTTACCATGCAGCATTCGTCCCATGTGGGTGGTGCCCACCATGCATGTGAACCACAAACATTGCAAATATCTCTCTCCAGACAAAAATGACGTGTCGTGTTGGCCATGCGCGATCGATCCGACGGCCGAAATTGCTTAATAGAGATCTACGGTCGACATGACGACACATGGCAGTCCTAGGGTGAGACAAGGAAGGGCCACCGTATGAAGGAGGGCATAGGGATAATACAGCATTCAAATGGGACCGTTGAAGAGGAAAAAAAGAAACTTGCAAGATAATAAAGTGAGTTAGGGTTTTGGGTGGAAATGGGTTTTGGGTTCTGTTGAATAGTACCAAGTTGGTGGATCGCTTGCGTCATGGACTTGGATTGCTCAAGGGGGAGAGAGACAAGAGAGGGAAGGTATAACTAAGGAGGGCTTTCAAACTTACATTGACTAAGTATATATATATATATATATATATATATATATAGAGAGAGAGAGAGAGAGAGAGAGAGAATAACCAGAAAAACTTGCTGATCTGAGTCGCGAGTTGTTCGAGTGAGCCACGATGGTCTATTTACTAGGTCACAAGTCGAAGTCCAACATGAACTAATTACATGTTTTTTTTTTTGTTGCACATTGCTGAATACAGAAGTTTATTATTTTTTTAAATTCTGAAACATGACAACTATATATACAGAAATATTTGTATTACATGTTTTTCAGTTTTGGATCATGAAGAAATCAAAAATAAAATCTCAAGACAGAGTTACCTTTTTCATCTATTTATGAAAAATACTCTATAAAATTTATAACCTAACCCAAACGAGTCACTAGGTCAACTTTCTATCCCAATGATCTAGCCTTCAACTAATTTGACGAATTTGAGTCTGAGTCATGGGTTTGCCTACAATGTGTGTTCTAATTCATTATATATTTTAGTTTAACTTAAGTATGAAAGTTGAAGCATAATATGGATGTTACCCAAAACATCGAAAGCATACCCAGTATCCTGATGGTATAAAGAAAAGGGTAGGCTCCAACTACCAACTAGACAGTACAATCAAATACTTTTTCTGTTTACTTGAAACTCATTTCTCCCTTATAAACCGGGCTTCAGTTTGAAACAATATCTACAAAAGCAAAAGGGAAATATTTTGGCATAATATGAACACACTTTTCTTGATTTGCCTAACTAACGTGTCTTCTTTATTGAGTCAATCAAAATATCATACCTATATATATAGTTATGCCCCAATTTTAATATTGATATGTACTCCCTTTCACCGTATATGTTGACAATTACTAGTAAAGGAGTGTGTAGGGCCTGCCTCTCTCTCTCTCTCTCTCTCTCTCTTGGAAAAAAGACAAATTATCCACCAGGGGACCATCGCAAGGAAAAAGGGTGCATTATTTTTTACAATGCAAATTTTTTTACAATATCTAACGAATAATTTATGTCAAGAAAACCTTTGGTTGGTAATAATCTACCAAAGATTGCTAACCGCCTTATTCTCTCTCTCTCTCTCTCTCTCTCTCTCTGTGGCTCTCTCTCTCTCTCTCTCTGCAATTATATGTCATAAGGCATAACTAAGTTATCATGTCTGTGAAGAAAGTGCTTGGTTCGGCAGGAACTTACCAATAGCTGCAACGAAACCAAGGTAAATGGCTCTTTCTCTCACTCTCACTCTCTCTATAGCTATGCGATTGGAACCTTAGCTTTTCCCCTTCTCCTTTTTATTGTCAACTTCCAGCAGAGTGTGCAGACGTACGCTAGGGACCATTTCTAATAACTGGAAATGGAGTCTCCACTGTCATCTCTGGATGGTCACTTTCACGTGATAACATAGGGGAGAGAGAGAGAGAGGGAGAAGAGGAGAGAGAGATGGCTTTCTGCTATATCATGTTAAAAGAATCAGAAATTTGTAAGTTTTCTAATATCTTTCTTTGCCTTACATTGAGGTTTTGCCTTTTCTATTTTTTCTGCTTTCGTTTCCCATAATTCAGCAAGAAGGGAAAAAGAAAAAAACGCGCAACCTCTATCAAGCATTGTGGTGGTAGTTGTGAGTGTTTCTTCAACTTCAATTCATCCCACCAGGAAATACCCAACAGGTAGAGGCAATTAAATATATGCCCCATATAATTGCATAAACTGAAAAGCTTTGATTTTGATGGCAACGACAACGAGTGGTTTCCGCCATTTTCTATATATCAAAAGAGAAAAATCACCTCATTTGTTTCATAGAAATGGACGTTTCCTCGTCCCCTTTGAGAGTTGAGACCCTCTCTGACACCAGGAGTGAACTTTTAGGTTCTCCATCTCACGCTTTCTTCTTCCTTCCCCTGCTCTCCATATATATATTCCTCTCTCTCTCTCTCTCTCTCTCTCTGATCAATCTTCTTCTATAAACAGACCTGCCATCGTGACGGCCTGCAGCTAATGATGAGAGAGGAGGTCAAATCGTAGAACTCCAATCAGGTTGGTGCTCGATCCCATCTTTTTGATCCCTGTGCTCCATCAAGGGACAAGGACTAAATTAGATCGGATTTCAAATTAAACAATACCAACCTGACGATTGATGAAGATGGGTATACATTTCTCTGCCCGTTTATTTTATTGGAAACATACTCTTAGTTTATTGGTACAATACCCAGGAACCTTTTCCATTTCACAAGTCCTCGTCTTGCTCTTTTTGTTCTGGTTGTGGATATCCCTTCTGACATCCCTTGTTGTGTCAGTCAAGATTCAAACCCACCATTATTTTTTCCTTGTTTTTTCTCATTATTTCGGTTTGGGGTCGCTATAATAGGCATCCTCTGAACGGAAGAACATGTTTGTGATGTAAAATTCTAGAAGAAAAGAGCAGAAGGAAAGAGTCAGGTTTCTTACATCTTTTCCCTGCCCTCTTGTCATTGAGCGCTTGTTCAGCTCTTCCTTTCTCCCTCTTTTTCAGGCAGGCTAGTGCCAAACTGGTGGTGCTGCTCCATATTCGCTAGCTAGACAACAGATTGATCTGATACTTTTGGTACTCGAGCTCAGAGAAATCACCAATCCTTTTCTAACATGTGTGTCAAGGGAAAAGGAGTGTCCCAAATCCATGGCGGCCTGATCTGCTGACAACTTCCACAGCATCTGGCCTTTGATTTGCCAAGCATAAAAAGCTGATCCCGAGCAGCAGAGTTCCACCTGCTTCTTCAGATTGCACAGTTTCGGTTCTCCCAACATGACGCGTCCGTTTCTATGAAAGGCTACACCTGCATCCTTTGAGCTTCTTCTTCCTGATTTCAGAGATCATGGCTACATACTTCTCGACCAACATGCCGGGAATTCAGGCTGCGGACAATATGCAGACACTGTACTTGATGAACCCAGGTTTTGTTGGATTCCCTGACGCGCCGGCACAGGGAAACATATTTATGTTCGGCCAACATGCCGGAAATCAGTTGCCGGGAAACGAACAGCAATTTATCAGCATCCCCATGATGGCTCAACCACCGGCTATGGGCAGCCACCCAAGTGAGTTGAGTCCTGCCATCAACGCCGCCTCCAATCTCAGGCAGCACAACCTGTGGAGGAACAATCCAAGTGAATTCTCGTTTGTCCAATCGATCAACCAGACCAGCCCCACCACCACCAACGCCAGTTCCTCCGGGAACCAACATCATATTCCGGGAATTGTCGCCGATTCCGGCCATCAATCCGTCGGCGAAGTCCCATCGCAGGTCGGCCTGCGGAGGGAGCAGCAGGGTGGGCTGTCACTGAGCCTGTCTTCCTCGCCGGTGCAATTCATGGCCTCAACCAATTCTTTCAGGTCGGACGCACCGGCAGCAGCGGCGGTGCTTCCATCTTCGGCAGGAGGCGGCGGCAGCGGCGGGGAGGAAACTGGAGAGGAGAGGACCGTGAAATGGGAAGGTGGACTGCAGAGCGTTTTAATGGGGTCCAAGTATCTGAAAGCTGCGCAGCAACTTCTGGATGAGGTTGTGAATGTGGGGAGGGGGATGAAGAGCCAGGGGGATGCTAAATCGACGGAAAAGGAAGGCAAGACCAAGAAGGAACCGACGGCTGAAGATAGAGGAGATGTGGGGAGCAACCAAGGGAGTGAATTGAGTGCTGCAGACAGGCAAGAGCTTCAGATGAAGAAAGCTAAGCTGATCACCATGATGGAAGAGGTAAGTTTGGCTTCTCTCTCTCTCTCTCTTCTGTTTTTTTTTTTTTCTGTTCCCTGCTCCTTTTCCTTATCTTACTGTTCCTACTGTCTCTTTTCCACTTTCTGGTTTGGTTATTTCATTATTTGAGGAAGAAATCCGTGTTTGTTCATTTCTTCTCCCTTTGGAAGAAGAAACACGGAACTATTAACTTGGCTTCTTCTTCTTCTTCTATGGTACGGGAAAGGAGAATGTCTTCATTGTTTAATTAGTCTATTGCCTAGAATATATTGGGTGGTTGAAGCTAAAAACTAAAAAAAAAAAATTCCGATCCATATACTGCTGTTCTTTTTATGAAGCAAAAACCATTTGAAGAATGAATATGACTAACAGGGAAAAGATGGAGAAGCACCTTATGTATTACCTAGTTTAGAATCAAGGAACTATTAAAAAATAAAAGAATACAAAAATTGTAAGGAAAAAGACGCGTATAATAAAAAAGTGACCTTTAAATACTTTCTTTTCCCATCTTTAAAGAGAAGTTGGAGGATCGGATACTTTTAAGACCGAAAGATGGCAGAGGAAACATGGACTCCTTTTCCTCTTTTTGTTTTTTGGATCAAATGATTCGAAAGTTCATAACTTACAGAACAGTTTATGGGAGTTCAGAGGAAACATGAACTTTATTATTATCATTATAAAAAAAAGGCTCATAGTTCAGTGAATTTCATTCGAAGAGGAGTTCCGATATTTTCTGGAAAACGAGGCCCAAAAGGATGAAGAAAATAAAGGCGGGCAGGATGGAATTAAACGAGTAATATTTTCGATGATCGTTATTTTTCTTCTCCTCAGGGAAGATGGGCTCCAGTGCCTTCCACATTAAACACCACGTACTATGCAATGAGTACGAAGGTAGAGCCAGAAATTCAAAAAGTTTCCTGCCGTGCCTCTGTTTTCAAACTTTATGAAATTCTTGTTTTGTTGTCCCTTACTTTTGTAAATTTGTCCTGAAAAATAGTTAGAGAAACACAATTATTGAAGCTATGAACACTGCAGCCAGAAAAACTATAAGGCGAAAATATATATATATATATATATTTATGTATATCATATGTATGTAATATATAATATGTATGTATAGTCTGAAATATTCTCTGGAAATACATGAAAGAACAACTTTTGCATGAAAAGTGCTCATGAATCCGATTTACCTGGCTTTTTGCCCTATTTTCTGGCAATAGTTTAAATTCAACTGGAATTAACTTAACCAAGATTTTTTGTCAATTATTGCTTCATAACTCCCCACTTCACTTTTATTTTTCCGAATGTCTCCTTTAGTTTACTTATTTCTTATCATCATTCGCTTTCGATGATTCGCAACGCAACATCGGGAATTTCGCCCATGAATATGCGGATTTCATGGTTCTTCTTTTCATGTGTTCCAATCTATGAAAACGCATAACTTTTGTTGAACATGCAATTCTTTTGTTTCTGGGAAAGATACCCTCCCGTCCATAAGTAGTAACAAATATTGCCTTCTCTCTGCAACGGACTGCAGAAAACCCACGAGATATTTGTCTTAGTGTTCAAAGTTAACTCTCAATGGAGATTGAACTTCTTTTTACTGTTCTAAAATTCACCAAGTCTTTTATTATACATACCAACTGGAATCCAAATGCGAATACTATTTCCAGAAAAGAAAAGGAACAACAGTAATGATCAGAGTTAGATTTCGCTAAATTTTTTACTGTCAAAGTTTTAGGATTTTCTGAATTTGATCACGTAATCTCTCTTGATGGTCTATGAAAAATCTCAGGTGGACCAGAGGTACAAACAGTACCGCCATCAAATGCAGGTGGTGGTCTCATCCTTTGAGGCTGCAGCCGGTGCTGGCGCCGCGAGGGCTTACACTGCCCTCGCCCTGCAGACCATCTCCAAGCAGTTCAGGTGCCTGCGTGACGCCATTTCCGGGCAGATCAGGCTAACAAACAGGAGCTTGGGAGAAGAAGACGGACTCGGCGGCAGCGGCAAGGCCGATGTCTCGAGGCTTAGGTACATCGATCACCAGCTGAGGCAGCAGAGGGCATTTCAGCAGCTGGGCATGGTGCAGAACAATGCCTGGAGGCCGCAGAGGGGACTTCCGGAAAGATCAGTCTCGGTGCTTAGGGCTTGGCTCTTTGAACACTTCCTTCACCCGTAAGCCCCTTCGTTCTTTTCGAGACACAGAACTGCATACAGGCACGCTTGCATGCATGCACGTTCAAGTGGATACGCATGCGCGCACGCACACAACATGCATATACACTATCTATTTGTAGTTAGAAAGTAGGCGTATGTTGATATGGTTAATTATAAGAGAGTTGCAGGTTAAATCTAAGGATGCATAAGTGTGTGTCAGTTCTTACATATAGAGTCTCTTAAGAGCGTAACCATGGACGTATATAGGCACTTTAGGCAATAAAAAGAAGGGTGTACAAGAGTTTCTTTTAGGAACTCCCGGACTAATATAATAGGTCTTTATCCTCTCCCTTCCTCTCTCTCTCTCTCTCTCTCTAACATTTTCTCGTGACTAGTAGCATTTCTTGAATATTCATGAAGTTACCCTAAAGGTCACCTGGTACTAACTTAATCTGTTAATCATCAGCCAGCTGACTGTCTCCTCCTCTTTTTTTTTTTTTTTGTTCGATTTGTGGGGAGCAGATACCCTAAAGATGCAGACAAGGTGATGCTTGCCAAACAAACAGGCCTAACTAGAAGTCAGGTGACTCTCTCTCTCTCTCTCTCCCCCTCTGTGTGCCAGGTAGTGTCCAGAAACATGGTCAGCGAGTTGTGTTTTTTTTCTCTATAAATGAGAGTCAGATGATAACGAAGAACACCATTAGTGGAGGTAATTTTCGGTTGCTCACCATCCATCCTGGGGGATGGAGGGTCGATCCATGTCTGTTCCCAATTTCAAAACCATCTGCAGAGATTTGAGACTCAGTTCAACAATGATTGGAAATCATTGTAGGTGGTGATTTTTAGTATGATCAATTCCGAGGTGCCTCCGGAATATTGCTTATGGGATAGGGGACAAGAACTCCTATAAACTTTAATGAATTGCATTTTCTGAACTTGGAGAATAGCCTTCGCAACCTGAACTGGACAAGAGACCATTTGTGCTGAGCTTCATTAATGATAAAACTATCTTCTTAATGAAACCTAGAGCTCAGAATACTTGGCTTCCAATTATTGGTTAGGAATAGGAATCCAACGGCCGCAGCTCTATAACAATGAGTTGTAGGGGTCCAAATGCTAGACTTCCAAATAATGGCTTGGGAATTAAACTCTATTTGTATAAACACCGGGATGGGATGGAGCTTGGCCGATGGATTCAAACTAAACTCTATTAAGAGCCAGCCCAGCCTATGTACTCAGGATGCCCATGAGCTCTAGCTTGGCTCACTTGAGAGTATCCCATGAATTTGCTCTAAATATTTTGGCAGGTTTATAAAATACTAATATATAACTATTATTTCAAGAATCAATTCCAATTTTTGAGATAAACTAATGGGACACTCACAAAGTATCCCTACTGCCAAACTACTCATTAATTTTACAGGGGGCAGGCATGCTCTGCCCTGCAAGGGGCATAAAGAGGTTTATTTAAACTTCTCACCACCCATTTACGTCTGCTTCCTGGATCCTTCTCCAGTTATTCTGACCCCTTGTCACTTTACATGGTGCTATAAATGAATGCTTACTTGAGAACCTTTCTTGAGAACCCTTTTTCTTCCGTGGATGTTTTCATGAATGCAGGTGTCAAACTGGTTCATAAATGCACGAGTTAGGCTGTGGAAGCCAATGGTTGAAGAGATGTACATGGAAGAGATAAAGGAGCAAGAAAACGAGGGCAAGTCGGAGGAAATTAAACCAAGCAAGAGTGCAGAGGCCAACGAGGACTCAGCTGAAATGAACCCTGCAGAGACAGAGAGCCCTCCCGCTGCAACTCAAGCCATCAACAAGAGCACCAAAAGCCAAAACGAAGAGACAACTGGGAAAAGATCTTCACCACCATCCCTTTCCACAGCAACTACTGCCATCTCAAGCCTCGGAAACCTTAGAAACCTGACCGGGCTTGGCCTCATTATGTCCCCCTCCTCATCTGATCATGCACCAAGCATCCTTGACAATGATTCTCTCAACCAATTCACACCAAAAAAGATCAGAAACAACGGTTTCCATAACTTAAGTCCACTTCCATCTGTGAACACCAACACCAGCATCACTGCAGAGGCACCAAACGCAGGAGGATTCGTCAATCGGCAAGGCTATGACCTTGCAGCAGCAGTTGCTGCCGCTGCTGCAGCAGCAACTGAAAATGGAGGAAGTTATGGTTCTTACCAAATGGGTGATATTGGGAGATACAGCCATGATTCTTTTGCACCTAGAGGAAGTGGGGTCTCCCTCACTTTAGGCCTTCCTCATTGTGATTCACTGTCTCTGTCTGGTTCACAGCATGCCTGTCTCTCTAGCCCAACCATGGCAATGGGGAGGAGGCATGATTTGGGGAGTGAATCTTCAAATGGTTTCTGCATTCAGAACCCTAGTGCAGCAGCAGCTGCAAGTCACCCAGGCAATGCCTATGACACCATCACCATGCAAGGCAGGAAGCGATTTGCTGCTCAACTGTTACCAGACTTTGTTATTTGAGAATCTATCAAAGTTCTGTTCCCCATAGAAACATTTCCAATGACAGAACATCAGATTAGCAATAGAAGAGATAGTTAGGTGAAGATTTTAGAGCCCAAATGCCATTTGGCTGCAGTCATACTTATACAGATAGTTGTAGCTTCACATCCTCAACCATATTAGCCTTGTAAGTTAATGCTTTTCCTTTTTCGGGATGAAGGGAAAATTTTAGTAGTTTAGTGTAAAACTTGAAAAATAGGATGGATGTGTACAATATCGGGGTCTATGTAGGTGATATATTTTATGTCATTAAGGAATGTATACTATTTTGTTTCTTGATTGGAGATAGTTTATTCATCAAGAAATTGAAGACACTGTGATCTTAAAGCAGCAATCATGCTTCGATAATATATTTGTGTATTGGTAGCTCATTGTTTCTTCAGTTCAAGATGGGAAGGGCATTGGCCTTATTATTCATTTATTCATCCAGCTTATCTAAATCATGTGATCACTTAAATCGGTCATTTATTGTCCTCATTCAAGGTTGATTTGTTTGTAATTTATTTCGTTTGTCAACGATGTGGTTGGAGAGGTGGTTAAAGCAGAACTACATTATTGATTTGAAAGCTATTCATAAAGAGATTCTGTGATCATGATCACATTTATTATAAGGTTATTGCTTGTTGAACCGATTGCATATAATAATTTCGAGGTATACATACCAGCTTGGCTATAAAACATGAACACAGCATTTTGCGTTTATCATGCATGGTAGCAACCTGTTGAACAGCATGATTATTTTAGTCTGTGAAATGTATTTTCAGCTAAAGAAAAATCTCTCTCTCTCTCTCTCTCTTTCTGTGTGTGTGTGTGCATGCGTGTGTGTTGTCTGTATACATTTTTCTCCTTGTCTCTCTTTCAACCATCCATCACAATAGCTTTGAAGACCATCATGAGTGAGCTTAGCGGCTCTGCATAGCTAGAGCCACCATTCATTTATGTATATACAAACGCCAAATTGTTAAGTTAAACATCATAGCAGCTGATACACTTTTGGATCTTGCAGAAAAGTGAATCAATGTGCAAACTTTTCAATGAGAAAAATGCAGTCATAATTTCTTGCAACAAACCATATGCAATTATATTTTAGGGTTCGTATAAGTGGTGGAGCCAAAAAAATTTTCTAAAGGGGCATCCTTCATAGATTTTTGTATCCGAAGGGGCACTACTTAAAAATATTATTTGAAAATAAAGAAACCATAAGGGGATGGAGATATATATATATATATATATATATATAAGTAATGAGAACTTATCCACAAGGAAACTTTCAACGAGAAAATTGCAGTCATAATTTCTTGCAAAACAAGTAGCTACGGACCGGACCCTCATATCATATGCCAGATGAGATGGGATTTCTTTATACTATTGATTTCAGGGGGATCCAGTAGTGGAGATTAAGTTAAAAAATGGAAAGCCATTTATATTTTCAAGATATCAAAATACCCCTCAATGGATGAAACAAATGAGTATGAGAGGAAAAGAGAGAGAGATGGTTGGGTGCTAGCTCATCGAAGCACCTACATCCACTTGAAAAAAGTTTGTTTTCTAAGGGTGATATGGAATTCATCCAACCTAGAAATGTAATAAGCAAACCCTTTTTTAGTATAAAGTAAGTTATTGATCATGTAAGTTTAGCGCAAACCTGAGTACCTCAATAACTTAAACACTTAAGGGAGCCGCAACATGCCAAGTTTAAAAATTGGAAATTCTTATTCATCTGTTCAAACAATTGCATTACATAACATATCATTTCATTAAATAAATCATGTTGATTATATGCATAAGCATCCGTTTGCAACACTACTATAACCAAAGACATAGGTGTAAGTGCTCTGGGAGAAAATCTTTTGCTGGACTATGCCAAAAGACATGCTTGGGGCATCAAACTCTTAAGTTGAACCTTCCTAACCAGAAGAGAATCGATGATGAAATTGCATGAACGAACCGTAAACCAATCGCAGAGCTTGTGAAGTCGGTACTTCTTGGGTCCTAAATTACGTGAGATTTAGGTGGAATATGGTAGACTCATCAACTAGAGTGTCACGATCATGCCTTTCACAGTTTAGATGAATAGCATCCACGAGAAGCTGCTTTAGTCGCGTATAATGAACTCAATCAATCGTTAGAAGCAACAATGGATCGGATCTTCCTCAAAAGCATTAAAACGTTCTTCTATGAAAATCTCGGTTGGGTCAACTTCCATCCGGTCCCTCAAACAATCCCTCAGATTGAAACTCTTCCAATTCCAACTTAGAACGTATTGGATTCTCTCACCAACGCACTAGACGACGGCAATCAACAGTAACACAAAAGAGACATTCGCCAATCCACACATTTAGATTGTGGCTCAGACCAAGCCATGGAATTCTCAGGTCATCTGTGGTGATTTTAGGTCTGCGAGTAGCCTCCTCACACTTTCTAGCGTAACTGAAGACATTAGTGGAAAAGAGGCCTGAGGTGGGGCAGAGGGAAGGCCTCCTCATAGTCAAAAGTTGTGGAGATTCATGTGGAGATGTCAATAAATCCCATTTAGATTTCATGTTCGACTTAATCACCTCAAAAAGAAGATTAGATATGAAAAAAAAGGTTGGGTATTGTTTTTATTGAGAAATTTGATCGGAATCGAGTTTAAACAATATCAGAGCGACCTATTAATCTATATCTATGTATCTCCATTCAAGTATTCAATTTTCTTGTTCAACATATTAAATTTTTGGCTGAAAGGATGCCAATGAATCCTGAAATTCTTGAAAATCAGATATCCATTGGATCGGACAAGAAAAAAATCGTATTCCTTAGGTGTGCCCAACAAATTACTTGAACCAAATTTTCTTATGGGATCCAACCACTTGGGCTCAGATTCCAATCCAATATCAAGTTGCATCCATAAACTGATGAACTACAACCCCAGTTTTAACCCAAAGGAGATCGGGAGCCCACGTTTCCTTTGTCGATGCGGGTTCATGTTCTTTGTCATATTTTCATTTTGGGGCTTCAATTTTCCATTTACTCATGCAAAAACTATCAATTTTCGTAATTTTCTGTACTTTTCAAAAAAAGTATCGAATAAAGAATTGAAGTGATCTTTCTTTGACTTTTTACACAGAAAACGTCAGCTAGATTACATTAATTGTTACTATTTTATTTATGATTTGGTGGAAAAAGCAACTTTCATGAAATAAATTACAAAAAAGCGGATGGCTTTTTTAAGTTTTAGGTGGAAGGTGAGGCGGAAAACATAGAAACTCCCACTTCTTTCGAAAAACAAAGTCCACGCTTCTTTGAAGTTGATGTTACCGTGAGATTTCGAAGACCCCTTTTGGCATATGTTATTTTTCTCACGTTTTCCTTGTGGAGGCACACTTTTCTCCAGCGTTTCAAAAAGCCACCTGAAGCGGTTTCTTGGACCCGCTCCGGTCCGGCTTTATTGGGTTCCCACCTGATTGGGTTCGGGTTCGGGTTCATAAGCTAATCTGAACCTTCTCAGATCAGAACCTGGACCTTTATACCTTTACCTGATTTTGGATCTAAACTCATACCTAACATGGGAACTGAAAATAACAAAAATTATCCGATTTTATAACTCTCACTCTTAAAGGAAGAACGCGCTCCATCTAGTTCAACAGAACTGATTTGATTTGTTTCCTTCTCTCTCTCTCTCTCTTTCTTCTTCTTTAGAACCGGACCCTTTAAAGTTTTGCTAAAAATATATTTTAAACAAAATAAAAACATCTTAGTATGTTTTATAAAAAATTAATTTTATCAAGCATACTTTGGTTTTAGTTATTTCTACGAAAAAAAAAAGGATGTCACCATGATGAAAAGTTTGATATTATATAAGTCGTCTCATTTTTCATCTTATTAGGATACCACTAAATTGAAAAGATAATTAACTTAAATTCGAAAAATAATTAACTTAACTTCATATATGTTTCCCATCAACTTATTTTTCACACAAAAAATACACACACATGCACACACATTAATCATTGCATTTAAACAGTTTGGTTTTTATCCTTGACCTGGTGCGAGGTTTAGGACTTCTCTCTCTCTCTCTCTTTATATATATATATGTATATATATATATATATAGGCACTAGACATTTACATTATAAATCAATGAGAAACAACATCAGTCCTTGATTTTTTTAAACATCAATAATGAAGCGAAGAAAACAAATAGAAAATGGTGATGAGGCAAAATGTCTCTGCCTCATTATCTTTTTGTCCATGCTTTTCTATCAACTATTTATCTATTAAAAAAATTTAGGGATGAGCTTGTTCATTATACATTTTATCTGACTAGCATCTAAATGTTCAGTGGCCAGTATTAATTCTTAGCATGAAAATAATGAAATTACATTATTTATTTATTCTTGTATTATCTACGATACATTGGTGTTTTCAAGAAAAGATCTTAGTCTTTTTTTTTTTTTTCCTTTTTTGGGAATTGAAATATACAATTATTGGGAGGAAAAATAAATGCGAGCTCAACTACATAAATGAGGGCACAGCAAAACCGAGTAATGGAAGGCATGCGGAAGCAGAAGCCCATGCCCACCCAATGACGGTTGACGAACTCCAATTCATAAATCTATAAATAAACAAATAAGAAGTTGACGACGACTGAAAGCGGTTGCGACTCCTGGCCCAAAGCATTTATCAAAAGACACCAGCGACCTTCTTTCTTTCTTTGTTGCTGATCATAAACCAACGGATTAAAATTTTGCCGGCCAAGTACACCCAGCGTTGACCGGACAGTAAGCAGAGACTCCAGTCATCGACAGAAAAGTCAGACTCAATGAATCCAGATCGAGCGAGCCCGGCCGCCTAATTGGACTCCATTTGCTTCATCCTCATCCACAGGACGCTCGCTCAGCCATGAAACTGACTGTGAATTCTTTGGCTGTAGAGATGCTCCAGGGCCAATTAACTGTCAATTCAGTTGAAAGAGAAACAGCTTAATCCGCGTAACGCGAACCAATAAAGAGGCATAACTACAAGGTGGCTGGTGTCGGCCAGCCTCACAAAATTAGCTTAATATATATGTTAATGTTTTGATATATTTGATTCTTATACATGTAAGTGCCCTAAAGAAATTAAAGGTATTGAATGAATGCTCTCATAAAAAAAAAACTTTTGGCTCCGCTAGTAATTGCACAAGCAAAGTTTCATAAAAGGATGGAAGTTTTTTTTTCTTTTCAACCGCGGAGTGATACTGCTTTCAGAATTCTTGGTTGCAATATTGGTGCACCTCATTCTTGATTGGGATGCTGACACATTTTTTATTAGTGATGTCAGTGGATCCGATTGAAATAGAATGTAACATTTACCATAACTGAGGTTCTCATAATGTAATTCAAAATTGCATTTGGATACAAGTGAAGAAAGTACATAAAAAAAAAAAATTAAAATCTATAGCCTGAATCTGACTTTATGTTCAGATCTGAACATTTTATATGTACAATCAAATCCAAGTTGCATTATGTTAGGTTAATATCCAACTTTCACAATATATAGACGTTGGATATATAATATTTATTTGAAACTGAACCCGACTTCATCTCCAAATTTTAGGTCGAACAGAAGACCAAATGTGGATGCCATCGTATGTTACTTTCTAAATTCAAATTTGATCTGATTTTTTAATCAGATGCTATTTTTAAATTTAAAGCCGTAAGCTCACTGAATATATATATATATATATATATATATAGAGAGAGAGAGAGAGAGAGTCAATATGAAGCTGTCATCGTTCCATCATACATTGTTCCGGTGAGATGAAAAGAGAAGGAACAAGGTATAATAGTCTAGTTTCTTACATTTTAATGACATAATTTAAAATTCCAAATCCAAACAACCGAGAGGAAGGCGGGTCGTATCCAACAGCATTAACCTTTTAAACAATTAAAAATTAGTTGACCTTTTTTCTGCGTCGCCTGGTTTGTTGCAAAATCATTTAATTAATTTATAGAGTTGTTTTCTAAGTTCTTCACTTAAGCTATGTTTGATATCATTGGATTTGAGGTTCGAGACTGATCACAAATCCACGTTACATAAATCTCACCCACTGTTGAAGCAAAAAAACGGATAACGGATTTCAGAACTGTGGGTTGGGATTTGCATTGACAAAAGATTCTGGGGTTAAGACAAAAGTTTTCATCTTCCTCTTTTATTGTTGAAAATTCCCAATGTATTTTGTTTATTGAAAATTACGAACATAGTTTGACTCAGCCCAGTCGAAGTTTCCGCCCAACCTCTCATGCACGGCCTCGGCCTGCTCTGAGTGCGAGCAGCTCAAAAGCACTAGATATTATTTTATTCGCAATATAAAATAAAGGAAGGAACCATTTAATTCGAATGCTGAGGGAAAAACGAGTGAACAGCAACAGAGCAGCTGTAGAATCCGAGTAGAGGAAGATAAGGTGAAGCTCCTCTCTGTCATTGAAAATTGAAAAAAAAATTAAACGAATTATTCAACTTTTATTTAAATTAATTGAAGACGACTGAATCCAGTCCCTCTCGGAAGACAATGTGGACCCGATCTGTTCCCGCCGACGCGGAAAAAAGAAAGGGACTCTTACTGCTTGTCTGGGTTGCAAAATAGACCCAAGATAGAACTCCGAAATGCATGAGAAGTCCGATCCAAACCGTATCGAGCAGAGCACACAAAAAGATGGCCAGTTCTTCAAAGGGCGGCCGCAAAGATGGACTTGGCATGGGTCAAGGCACGGCTCTGTCCGACCAAAGGAGAATGCGTCGCGATCAAGTGCGATTCACAACGTTCTAGTGGTCTTGGAACTTGATCGGTTCGCGCTTGGCTCCTGAGTCGCTCGAGGGCCGCCCGACCGAGCTCGTAGTGCGTGTGGTTTGAGCGGGTCAGCTCGATGTGCCAAAAACTGGGTCAAGTCGATCATATCTTTTTTCTATTAGGCCAATTTGAGCTCAAACGGGCCGAGATCAAGTCAAGAGATACATGCAATAAATTAGTGCATGATGAGCTAAGTAGTAGCCGTCATGCCAAACTCGAAAGTTAGCTCATTTCATTGCGTATAAAAGTAAAGCAGGTCGATATCCACTTTCCTGAAGTCAATAAGTCAAAATGAAATACTGGCATGTTTTGTCCACTTTCAGACCCAAAAACGAAGTCTACATAAACCTAAGCCTAAAAGTTTTCAAGGATTTTTTGCACTAATAAGACCTATTGAAAAACAATTCTTTAGGAGAAGTTTAGAATGAAGAACACCGAACCAATCTGCTATAAATATTGAGGCAAATTCATGGTACACTTATTCAAGTAATCTATCAAACGACCACTTAAAACCTGTTTGACAGATCGAAGAATTTCATATTTGTGACGAACGTAAGATCTATCTAAGACTATCAAACACGTAAATTTCATATTTGTGACGAATGTAAGATCCGAGACTATCAAACACGCTTCAAAGTAAAAGTGATGCACGTAATTGGAGAAACAGAAACAAATATAATGATGGTTATATAATAAAGTCGCGATTTGAAATCGTATTCGAATTCTCTTGATACGTGAAAACGACGGTAGTATAAGCGAGCGGCCACGAACCAGCCAAAGTTGGCGATCTTCGAGATGACGGTCCAAGTCAACGGCCTCCCTTCGAATAGAAAATTTCCAAGGGTTGGGAGGGCAGCTTCGGGATTTGACCAATTTCGCATGTTTTTGTACTGCTGGATATTAATAAAACCGAGAAGTAAAGTTGACCACCAAACAAGAGGTTTAGCCTTTTTATCAAATTTGAGTCGAATCTCAAATCCGGACTTTATTTTTAAAACCGATCCAGATCTTACATTTATTAACGGTAAAACTGCAAATTTGAATCTGAATATATTAATAATCGGATCTGAATTAAATATACCAATTCCCTATTTGGAGCATACCATCTAGTTCAATGCGAGCAAATATTAAAGGTGTTATTATATACGCTCGCCGTCCCTTTGATGGGACAGGTGATGGCCGGGTCCAGGACCGAAACTTTTGAACCCGACCCGGTCCATTTCATATACTCGACGGCGAGATTGAGAACTAGAAGGGAGGGAGCCGGAGGAGGCCAATTTGGAAAATTCAAAAGTCTAGATGGTGGCCGGTCAAAGGCAGCACTCTCTACTGGAGCCCGGCTAAACCTTCTTCCTACCGATTTCTCCCCTCGCTACATCGTGGGCAAGCCGTATCTGGTTTGACTTTCCCCTCTCTCTCTCTCTGCTATTGACTTCCACCCTCCTTCCTCCATATAAATCACTCCGCCCTCCACTGCCATTCTCCATTAGCTGTTGCCACCAACAGATCTCAAGATTTCTCAACCTTCCAAGTGAGCGAGCGAGCGATCGATCGATCGAGTAGGAAGAAGATAAACCTGTAATCGGCTGGTTCAAGATCAGAGATGGAAGGCGTTGAGGTGCCACCCTACTTCACGTGCCCCATCTCCCTGCAGATCATGAGGGACCCCGTCACCATTTCCTCCGGCATCACCTACGACCGCGAGAGCATGGAGAAGTGGGTCTTCTCCTACAAGAACAGGGCCTGCCCCGTCACCAAGCTCCCCATCTCCGACCTCACCATGACCCCCAACCACACCCTCCGCCGCCTCATCCAGCATTGGTGCACCGAGAACGCCGCCCTCGGCGTCGAGCGCATCCCAACCCCGAAGCCCCCCCTCGACGCCGCCACCGTCCTCTCCCTCCTCAACCAAGCCGACCTCCCATCCTTGATAAGGCTGCGGGAGCTCGCCTCCCTCAGCGACCGCAACAAGGTCTGCATCCGCTCCGCCGGCGCCGTCAAGCGCCTCGCTTCCTTCATCCACTTCCTCACCCAGGACGCTCCCTCCACGCCCTCCGGTTCCGGTGCCAGTACCGACGGAGACCGCCTCCCCGTGATTCGCGAGGCCTTGAACCTTCTCTGTGCCGTCGAGGTCACGGAGGACGAAGTCAAGGACCTCGCCGCCGCCAACGTCGACCTGATCGCGTCTCTCGCGTGGGTGCTCGACAAGGGCGACTGCCAATCCAGGGTGCAGGCCTGCTTTTTGCTCAAGACCGCCTTCAACGGCCTCCACCCCATGTTCTTGATGAACGTCCGGTCCGACCTCCTCGCCGGGATCGTCCGCGTCCTCCGCGACCAGATCTCGCTGCCGGCCACCAAGTGCGCGGCGCAACTCCTGATCGAGGCGTCCAAGTGGGGGAGGAACAGGATCAAGGTGGTCGACTGCGGCGCAGTCCCGGCGCTGGTCGAGATGCTCATCGAGACCACCGAGCGGAGAATGAGCGAGATCTTGATGTGGCTCCTGGACATGCTCTGCGGCTGCGCCGAGGGAAGGGCGGAGCTCTTGGGCCACGCCGCGGGGATCGCCGTCGTCTCGAGGAAGATGATGAGAGTGTCGCAAACCACCAACGATAGGGCAGTGAGGATACTCTACTCGCTCTGCAGATACTCTGCGAATCCTGCTCTCGCTCAAGAGATGCTCAACATTGGAGCCGTCTCGAAGCTGTGCCTGGTCCTTCAGGTAGAAGGCAACAATAAGACGAAGGAGAAGGCAGTGGAGATGCTGAAGATGAATGCCAGGACCTGGAGGAATTCTTCATGTGTCCCCCACCATTTACTGTCTGGATATCCCTCCAACTGAGATGACATTATTAATCCTTTCTAGGACACCCTCTTTAGGCAAAAGGAAAGCGAGGGTTGATTTGTATATAAGTGGAGATCAACTATAATCAAGTGTCTCCAATATTTCTTCCTCGGAGCAGAGATTATTGAAGGTTTTCTGTACTTCTTGTCCAACCAAATTGAGACATGTATTCAAGAAATTACCATCATCCAATTCGAGGCATAAAGATGAACAATGGGTAGAAGAAATTTCCTGGGTAGTAAATTCTCTTGATTGATTACTTGAAATGTTAATATGAAGTGGAATGCAAAAAACCATTAAACCAGAAGTCAACCCAATTGGTGGATTCATTAAAAAGCATTCATCTTGCCATTAAACCATCAGTTTGCATATTTGATGTACCCATTAATCGTTGTCAGAAGAATGAACAGTTTTGCAATTATGTGATAAATTCAAACTATTTCATCTATGACCCCAATTTCTGCATATCTGAGATCTTCAGTTGCCGTCCAACCGCTCCTTATCCTTTTCATGGATCAGAGTTTTTTCTGGTCTAAAACTAGGCAAGTGTAAATTTCTAGATCGGCAGACTCTAGGTTTAACATAAAATTCTTGGTTTGGTAAATCTTGATTAACTCTGTGGAGTTCCAGGCATATGGCTGCAAGTCCATGGCACATCAGATCCGGATTTAAGTTCTTGTCCAACTTGAGAAGCTACCTGTTTCTTTTTTTCATTTTCCATATTTACCTGTGGAAACAACACTGGGGCCGAGAGACTTGGTTGCTCACTCAAGGCATAAAACCATTAGAACCGATGAACCCCAGGGGCTGGCGCCTTTGAGATTTGAACCAGCAATTGGCTGCCTACCAGTCGCTAACCCAATCAGGTATGTGCCAAACCCTTCTTGGGGCAGCTTGAGAACCAACTTAATTAGTTTGCAAATTTTCAAACTCAAAATGACTCAAATTACAAATTACACATGTTGCTTGAGGTGCATATGGAATCCAAAAATTTCAAATCCATGAGAAACCTGCACCAAGCTGCTCTCTCTCTTTCTCTCTCTCTCTAACTCAAACATACACACATCTTCATTGATGATTAGAAAATGATCTATTCACCTGCTGAAGTCATAAATGAACATTATAAGTTCTAGTTGTGAAAGGTGGTATATAGTAGGCTGACTTTAGTGGGCAATTGTCTCCATCATAGACAAACCCCTTCTATATGTAAGGTACATGCAAAAGGTAGACTTTCCTTGTTCTTAATTTGCTATGAGAACTCTGAATCAGCCCACCTCAAGGGCTCTCACTCATAAAATGAAACTCTCTGTGGACTAAAAACCAACAGCACAGACCCTCGTTTTATGCTATAATCTACTTCCAACCACTACCATTTAAATTACCACTAAACAGGCATCGCAATTAAGGACTGGACTATCCATGTGCATTAGTTGAATGCCAGAGAGAAAATTAAGGGCATCTCCTTCCCTTTCAATTCTTTCACACCTGGAATTCACAAAAATTAATCGTTTATAAGCTTCACTCATAGTGGTGAGTCGAATCACCGGCATCAAGATTATCTGGAGTAGATCCCAACCTCCAGATCTTTCTCTAGCTAGCTTCTATTTGACAACTTGAAAGAGTTATGAAGAGCTAATGTAAGATTGATATTAATACTTTCCAAGTAGCTAGTCATACTCACAAGACACCAATATCATACTCGAAATATTACAATCTAGATAATCAGCAAGATACATTCTTATTTATTTATTCTTAGGTTCATCAGTTGAACATGAATATGACGTCAATCACGATGACTGATCCCAAAACTGGCCAAGCATTCACAATGAGGACCATAAACCTTCTCCAGTTTCAATTCAAGTATCTAGAGATCTAGCTATGAACCTTGTCAGAGTCAAAGAACAATAATCACACACAAACACAAGCATTTGCACACACACACACACACATATACAGTCATCAAGCTTTCTGATCAGTATCTTAAATGTGAGATTGCTTGTTTCAAAGTCATTTTCCACCCGGAGAACTGCCTCCTCACATCACATCCTGCTTATTTGCAGTTAAGTTAGCTTGTGTTAGAATATTGGACAACATGATGAAGTTCGTGAAATCTAGTGTTTCTGGCAGCAGAAACTTTTTGACCAATAAACTTGCTCGCAAGCACGATTCTGTCCAAGGTAAATATAAGGCAATTAATACGGTTTTACTGCACCAAGAGTTTAACCGCAATGGTGGGTAGTCATTTTTTCCCCGGCCACGTTCAGTACTCCATGCGGTGTACTCTAAGTTGACGCAACGATCTGAAAAGTGTTAAAATCTGCAAATTTATTCTGCATTTGTGGGTCTTGTGTGATGTTTCTATGTGTACGCTTTCTCCTTTTAGTTAGTTCCATAGAAATGTTTTAACATCATTGGTATTATGGATTTTTATCAAGAAACAATTCTCTCTCTCTCTGCTCTGAGAAATTCAGACTTTTCATCATCTGGTCTTTATCATTGTTTCTCTGAACCATTCGCGTCGGAATAAGAGGGGCGAGCATAAACATGAGGTCCACTTTGACCAACTTTTCTATCTTTTTTTTCCCTATATTTATTTATTTTATATCCAAATTTTGTTACAAATTCTTCTCTTGGAAACACATGAACTCTGGGTCTGTTGTATTCTCTTAAAGTCTTGCCTTCGTGTCTTTTATCATGTAATAGTTCTCTTCTTGCCTTGCTATGATCTTCGATAGCTCAGTCCGGGACTCAAAATTTCGGCCACCGCTAAATGCTGTCATGCATGTTCCATGTTCATACCTTCATTCTTGAAGCCACCTCTTTGTTTAATGTCGACTGTTGACCAATTAACTGGAACCGTCTGTTTTCAATATTTAGAAATACAAATCCATCTAGATTATTAACTAGAACAGACCGCAACCGTTATCAGGAGAAAATTTTGAATCCAAACTAAAGCGTAGTTTGAGGACGTCAGTCTGAACTTTCGTCTCCAACCCAATTCTTTGAGCATTTTTCCGTGTCATGTCTGTAACATGGGAGGTCGTGTTCACACGGTTTAACCAGGAAGCCAGCCATTTTTGTCAACTTACGGGCGGTAATTTTTCTCATTTCACTTTTGCGCCTATGCTGGAGGAGTTTTTCTTTTTTGACGAAGGACATTTTGGTCATTTATATTTTCAAACAGTGCCAATGTTATATATATATATATATATATATATATATATATATATATATATAAGAGTTATCTCATCAATTATGATGGATGGTGAACAATAACAAGAATAAAAAATAATGCATATTTTCTCTTTTTTTAATTATTTGTTACTTTGAAACGGACAATTTTCATTAGTAAGTGATACTGGATAACTAAAATTACCATTCCCTCACTATATATATATATATATATATATATATATATATATATATATATATATATATATATATATATATATATATATATATATAGGGTCCTTGACCGACCGACTATTCACTACATGGGCCAGCTTGAGCTGGGTATGGAGGGCTTGACTTGACCTAATGTATACCTTTAAACTTTTATATATATATATATATATGAACTTTCTCTCTCCATATTCTCTCTCTCTTACATAATAGACTCTCAATAAGGTTGGGATCGGGCAGAGCTGCTCCCGGGTACTTGGGCCTAGGAAAGAGGTATTCGGCAGGCTTGATAAGTCCGATTATATATATATATATTATATTTATGTATTATTTTATATTAAAATATATTTTTAAATTTAATCGGCCAGACCCAAACCTCCCAAACCTGGTTTTTGGATGTCAGGCTAGCCAGGTGGACCCCATGCCCAGGCGCGAGTGTTATTGATATATTAGAAAACGAAGTATCGAGATATATCAGTTACGATTTGAATAATTTTTCCCAATTATTATATGCGCTTGACTACGATGGAACTGTAGCACCGTCACTCATTCTGACAGACCGTCATTTTAAAAAACCTTAATTACTGGTAATTACGGGAAGGTTCCAAGTATTTTTTAGATATGATTACTTGTGATGCCATTAATTTATTTATCTCCGCATGTTCCTTCACGTCATTGATTGCTTCCGGCATCAATGAATCTTTGAACTTGACTGAACATGATAACTTATTATCACCTGCAAAAGGCATTTATATTATTTGATTTAGCTTTGCCTTATTTTACTCTACACAAGGAGTATATATATACCGCATATATATTCGTTGATTTTAAGAATAACGGATGATAGAAATTAAGACAAAAAAAAGTGAAAGCCTAATTGTATTTTTAAGATATTGAAAGATCCCTCAAAAAAGGCAAGGATCTTTAGTAAGGAAACTCATTTGTTTCCTCATTTGAGAGGTGTTTAGATCTCCTAAAAATGAGGGTTTGATTTTTTAATTTTTTCAATTTATTATCCACTTTGTGATCTTATTAAAACTGACAGCCCAACCATCTAATTAGGTTTGTTTCATCCAACATGATAAATATTTAAAAAAACAAAAGAAAAGTTGATGAGTATTTTCATAATTTAGTATTACTTTATACTTTTTTTTTGTTTTTCTTTCAACTTTTTATTTATTTTAAATGAACATCATTTGTTAGATGGTTGAGTCATTCTAAATACTACTCTCTCTCTTTCTCATGTATATATATATATATATCCAACTGTATTATTAGAAAATGACTGTAGGCAACGTGACTGAGGCAACTGCGGCAGCCAACAAGGAATGACAGCCTCCATTTATGGAGGTGCATGACTTTTTGGGCTGTTTTTGGTTCCGCATCGTTAACTTATTTAAAGGACGCTTAGTCATGAAGTCAGTTTCATTATAAAGATGATGATTCTCTTCCATTGATCAAAGACAGCTTCTTCTCCTTCTGTAAATCTGCTGTAGCTGTTTGAATTGGAATAAGTCCTGTCCTGCTGCTGCCGCAGCAAATGTAAGGCGGCAGTTTTTGACCACTTCTGTTCAAATCCTTTTTCCATTCTTCTTGGCCATTACTGGCTTCTGTAATTGATTTATTCTTCTGCACCATCCTCCTCGACTTCCAAGTCGTCGATTGAGGCTTCTTCCGCACGCTCACGATGGCTAAAGGAGACGGTGACAAAGCTCTTGATGAAGATGAGAATTTGTCTGGACTGAAAGCCGAGTCGTCCCTCACATCTTGACGAATCCAGTTGACTCAGAAACTCTCTCTCTCTATATATCAGAAAGGAAAGAGTCCCTCCATGACAGGCATTGGTTTGTATGCAGAAATGGCGTATCGTTGATCACAGTGTCAAGTATAGAGTTGGATTAATAACTAAGTCTTCCACCAAGATCGCCTTAAATGACGCTGGCCTCTTAATGGAGGAGTCCTTCTATATCCATTCGCTCAATCTAACAAGTGACGGGTAGCGCAACAGGTTGGGTTGAATGGCGTGTTATAGCCACGTTTTCATATCTAAAATCTTAGAAGGTAATACCCCCACATCCACATTTCAAATTTTAGAGGGTGTTATCTTGATCGTATTGAATAATATTAAGCTTGAAATTATGGGTGACATTATGAAGGCTAAGTTGGTATTTGGCCTTTATATATATATATATATATATATATATATGAAGAGAGAGAGAAAGAGAGAGGCTTTATAGTCTTAATTTCAATATCATTTTGTTGTTTAGCATTGGCTCTTCTACTCGTGATTTTCTTTCTCCCACTTGAAATCATGTGCTTCTTATTTATCGAATAACCTATGTATATATTTTATCCAACGAAGTGACTCCTTCAAACTGTCTTAAAAAAAAAAAAAACAAAACACATAAAGTTAAGGCATGTATTTTGAACTACCTATACAATAAAATCATGTGCCAAGTAAATGTGATAATAATGCAAACTGGTTTCTGAAGTAATATTCGATCAACCTAATAGGTTTCTGAAGTAAGGGGAATGGGAACCGAGCCGTTGATTCTAAACAAATAAGATTGTTAGAGATTAAGTTGTTAATATACAAAACCTTGCTATTTTTAAGAGATCAAAATACCCTTCAAAAGTACTTACATAACTTGGTAAATTATTATTCTGATAAAAAACATCTAGCAATATATATTTCTTTTTCGAGCACCCACCATTTAAATAATTTGTGAAACAAATGAAGTCAACTGATTGTGGAAATGTTAAAGGGACAACTTGCAAAGCCTGAATGTAACTCTAAATTCCTTTCACCTTTCCCTTCGGTCTTCGGGTTTAGGGCTACTACTTAAAGACCTATAATTTATATTCAATTTTCAGAGGAATCTAAAGAAAATAACTTGGATTTGCACTGTTGATTGAACACATCCAGCCCATTAATTTGCATCCTTATGCAAATGCATGCTGCACAGATGTTAACGAATTGGATTCAGCTTAAATATTGCTCTGCAATATTTGAATACTCGACGATTATTCTTATGTGCATATACTTTCTTAACAAACGCAATATGGACTGGAATTTAATTAATTTGAATCAAATATCAAATAACAATGTCAGAACCCGTGATAATTCTATCGTTAAACTACATGGGTACTGATGATGTCTTTGTTTCTAGCAATGTTGAGATATCGGTTTCCACATCTCATATTAGAAATCTGGAAAAGCAATATGTATCACCATTAATATGCGTTTGGCCATATCGAATAATCTTTTATTTTTTCACTTAATAAAAATTAATTGGCACATATTTTAAAATATTAATGAACTGAAAATGCCTATCCATTCAATATGGTCTACTGCGCGCTGGTTCTGTCAATACTAGTTCTCTAGAAAAGCAATATTCAAGTAGAGGTCGGGTCCAAGGGAATGGCAGCAGGATGGGTTAACTGGTCGCACTTTTTGAATCATATATATATATATATATATATATATATATATATATATATATATATATATATATATATATATATATATATATATATATATATATATATATATATATATATATATATAGTTACCTAATCATGTAACTAAGGTCATTAATCAGATGCAATTAAATGGTTGAGAAAAAAACATAGATTAAAAGGTAGGAATTGACGTTAAATTATCAAAATGCACATCACCTTTTTTCTTCTTGTTTTGCTTTTATTCGGCCATTATGATGTATCAGACAACCCTAATTAAATATCAGTGCGTCTCTAAAAAGCTAAAGTCACCATTCAAATTTTCAATATATGTATCTTTAAGGTCCAATTAGAGGCTTGAAAATTTTTCGAACAATTTTAAGGAAAAAAAAAATATCCATAATAGTCCTAAACTATTGCCCGTCTTTCATTCTCATCTTTTATTATTTTAACTTGGTCAAGTTGATCCTTTATGCCCATGTCAAATTGAATAATACAAATTCCCACACCTAACCAAAGTGATAAAGGATGATTATGAACGCAAACAAAAAGACAAGGACGATCTGGAAATTAAACTATGAAAAGTTTCGTATATTTTTCACTAAAGCTAACTAAATATTGTTTTTATTATTGAAAAACCTTGTAACAACCAACTTGAATCTAATAAAGATATAATAATGAATGGTTCAACATTGCCGGCCCGTGAAATTCCATTTACACATGTGAATATGATTTGTGTCATGTTGTGTATCTTTGGTCGTGAAATCACACCTCTACTGTTTGTTTGTCAGTAAAGAAAGAAAACTCTCATAATGAGAATCTCGTTTTCTTATGTTTGAAAGTCACATCTTATCTTGCTCTTTCCCCGGGTGCATACAACTAGTATTTTATTTTACTGCTCGAGCTGGAGATCACATCCTTTTCTTCATTTTTTAGAGGAACTAAACATGTTTTTGATGTTTAATAGCTCTTTTACTTGTATATCGGTATCTCCGAGAGTTCTACAGACCAAGAATTCGAAAAAAAAAAATGATCGCTTATCAACCCTTGACCTTTGTTTTGTCTATTATGCCAACCCTGATTATGTTAGACATGATCAAATAGTTTTAAAATAATAAAAGAAAAAACACCAAAACACAAAATGTTAAGACACGTACTTTTGAACTATATATACAAGAAATCATGTGACTAAGTGAATGTGATAATAATGACTGGACCAACTTGGCATGCATCTACAGACCATGCAGCAATGACGTCCCTTGGGTTTTGAATTCGTGACGTTATTAACAAAATTGTACGTCCGAAATCAATAGCAATCAAAGACGTCCAATCTTTGCTTTTGGTTCACATCAGGTGTTTGCCAGAGTGGAGAGGGAGTGTCCCGGAGACAACCTCCCAGTGACAGAATGTCGTGGATGAGCTGTCTCAGGGCACGTGATAGAGACCTAAATATTAAATATACCCTTTACCGGTTTTTCCGAAGACGGATCCGTTCTGATCTAAAGTCTCATGTTCGGAAGCAAAAAAATGTAACGCCGGATAAATACATGCGGACAAGAGACAGAGCTCCATAATTGGGGTGCTCTTCCGCGGCTGAAAGAATCCTGCCTAACCCTAACTTTTTCGATCGTTTCAATGGTCCATAAAATCTGCGCTACTTTTATTTGTATGCATACATATTTCTTGTAGTCCAAAATCTAAAATTTTGAAAAAAGAAATAATGAAAGTTTGATGTCTATATGTTAGATTTTATGAGCCCCCCCCCCCCCCCCCCAAAAAAAAAAAATAAAAAAAATAAAAAATTTTCATTTATTCTATATAAAAATTTTAAAAAATGATGTTTCGGCCCTAGTCAAAGTTTTGAAACTATATTTCAGCCCCTTCATGAAAAATTCTTGGCTCCGTCCGCCCCCCATACAATTTGGTTGACCCTTTAGATGTCACGTCTGGGTCTGGTTCCAGATGAATTCAGGATTGGAGCCAGGCAGGTCCCTAGCCCTAAATTGGAGATAGTCCTGAGCCCAATTGGCCCTGCTGGCTAAATCATGTTTAGTTGACAAGAACCTCTTACTAAATCTCTATCAGTCATCCACGACTAGAACTGGTACACTTAGCGTTGGCTTGTTCAAGGAATGATGTCCGTGAGATTTGAACCATAAATATTAACCTCAAAGGCATGATTCTATCACTATATGCCTGTGTGTGTGTGTGAAAACAGGTAGCTAGCAAACGCTCATATACTAAACTTTGATGTGAATTACCTAGGTCATTGATTTCAATGAGATCATATAATGGAAATTAATTAAGTTGCAAATATGAAACTTAAATTATCTTTTCAAGACTATAAACTACCCTTCAAAGGAGGGGGGAGAAAGAGAGAGAGACATAAGAAACAAATGAGTTTCTTAAATAAAACTCATTGTCTCATTTGATGAGTATTTTGGACTCTTTGAAAAACAATTTAGCTTTTATATTTGAAACTTAATCTCCACCTTATGATCTCCTTGAAATCAATGCGTAGCTGATTCCATCAAGTGATCTGTTACATGACAGTTTATATGCATATATATAACGAAGGGGACCGATGATTATGATGTAAACCATGTTGTTCGGTTGAAGATGTAATGGCTCGGCCCAAAATTGACCTAAATGTCCGGTATGGTGGATCTTACCCTGCCCTTGCTTTATCTTGTTTCCTCAAAAAGAATATGAATTGGGACAAAAGATTTTGAGGAATTAGACACTATTGTTTAAGCCCATTAAGAATTATCGATATGTATATATATATGTGTGTGTGAAAAAATGAGGTAGTAGAATCCTTCTATACTTTCTAGAGAAGTTACCAATTTCTCTCTGGAGGCTTATTTACTCCAAACAAATGCCAAAAACATTCAAAATACAAAGGTTTGATCATCCATTTCAATGAAGTAAAATTTTCTACTTAGATGGAATGGTAGAACAACAGGATCAGGCATCAAATTGGTTCGGGATGTGGTATTCGGTCTCACCACCTGAGCCAAACCCAGAAACTTGATCTAATTGATAAGAACATAACTTCTTTTTTTTTTTTATGTAAAGTCAAACTGAACCTGAATATTCAATGCCTGCATCCATGTCAAACTCTGGATGTCAGGTCTTAGTTTAGAAAATTGAATTCGCTGTTTGGGTCTTGAGGTCATTCGTGAGTCTCGGGTTCCATGATTTTGGTCCAGTCTGGAATCTTCTATCTTTATTCTAGATTAATCAATGGCATTAATAGTTCCCGATCCAACCACTAGCTGCCCACCAGTATTGCTGGATCCAAATATCGGATACGACCATGTCAGACTGTCGTCGATGCATATTTGCAACCAAATCAAATTACTGGTCCAAGTGTTACACTTATTAGTTCAATTGAATATTGGATATGAATTCAATTCATGATTGGCATTCCTGCTAGAGAATGGTCCCTGGTAATCTTTCGCCTGTTCCTACTGTTTTTAGACGTTTAACTTGCTTAAGCTTTCTTTTTTCCCAAAAAAAAAATGATATGCGTTATTAAAGTGAATATGTCAATATTATGCACATAACAAAAAAAAGATATACGTGCTTATGCAGATATGTGTGCAACTACGCATCCGTGTTGTATGAGTAAAATTCCTAGCAGGAAGACATATAGATTAACCGGCTTACATAAAATTGTAGCCTCAATACAACCAATATCTCAGTTTAACCAAAGCTCATTTTGCAAAAAATTAAGTTCCACCAAGATAGCTTGTCTTTATTTTGGAGTAAAATAGCCGCAAGTTAACTCATAGAGCAGTGTCCATGGCATACCAGGTGTCACATGTCACAAGTTGTTCATTTCTTATTATTTTTCAACTACTTTATTATTTTCTTTTTAAATTTTTACGTTCACATATATATTTAGTTTCCAAAAAAGTAAATGTACCAATATTTTTGTCGTTTCACAACTATTTCACAGGCTTTTTGTGACTAATTTTAGATATATACTATATTATATTTTGGGTGAACGGGGTTTTCCACCACTTGGCAGAAGCCGAAACCTCTAGCAAACCTCATATCCCAAAAGGCAAAAGGGTACAATGTCTGCTTCCAGCACCTCAGGGTGTCGTTCCCGCAGTGCTTAAGCTTGCACATGGGTGGCCTCCTTTTTGTAGCACAGAGAGGATTGATGTCACTGAAATTTGAAATGAAAACCAGCTACCTACTGACCCCCGCCCCAACCATTATACCAACCCCCTTAGAATTATACTTTGGATATATTCTAGGCCTAGGTAAAGAAAAGGAACTCAAAAGAGGGGAGTTGAGACTAGCTCCTCAAAGTTAAAGTGAATTAATGTGGATCAATGTTCTTTTGCTTATATTCAACTTGTATGCATCGATAAGTGTGCCCAAACCAGCTTGTTCATGCTTTTCTAGATAAACATCAACCCGACTTTCGTGAGCCATGCGGCAATCTACTTGGTTCTATTGCCTACCCTAATTGAATCTTGAACATTTAACATCAAAGAAAGTGGAGGGGGCCATTAATCAACCATATGTAAGCACAATGGCACTAGCCATGGACTATAATCCCCTAAATAGTTAGTACAGCCCATGGTGAGGTGAACATTCTCTTGGATCATGTGCCCTTTCCTCTGTGAGAGGCCAATGGGGACCTCCCACTTGGAGGAGCATTCATGGACAAGAAATGCCAGGATGGCAGAGCTCCGCCCACCCCCGGCCGACACATGGCTGTGTCAGACAAGAAATAATGTCCCATACATAGGTGGGGCTATCAAGATTTCGGCGGCCTGAACTGCAACCTTCTTTCTTTTTTTCTTTTTTTTTAGGCTTAATCTTGATATGATCTCTACTTTGTGTTTTCCACCATCAAAGAAAATATTGAATATAATTGTTGTAAAAAAAAATGGTAAATTTTGATGCCTTTGTTGGACCTCAGATATGATGTTTTCATCAACCATGTGCAAAGATTTTTAGAAGTTATTTCATTTATTGCAACATCTAACTTATTCCTTTTACGGTTACAATTTAATAGTCATATGACTTGCTAATATGACTCATAAACATGTCTAAATTTTTACAATTAGCTTAACTTATATCTATGCTAACTTTTTCATGTAGTATAGACAGAGATTGACAAACGGGCCAATCCATCCCAATTCATATTAGTAGTAGCCACGAGCGGACACTGATATTTGCAACGTTGGCGTTAAAAATTGAATTGCAATGTGAATGCCACCTACCGTCTTGACTAAATTTGAAGTTCGATTTGATTACATAGATTGTGCTGAGATCAAGGACGGTGCAGCTAGGTAGATCCTCTCAAGCAGGGGGACCTCAAGATTTAATACCAACTGCAAACCAATAGGAGAACAGATGAAGATGAATGTGTTGCTCAATGAAAATCGTATCTTACCATTAATTTCCACTTCTATAACAAGAAATAAATGTTCTTTCACCCATTGTATGGGTGCAATGTCATTTGGCTCCGTGTGATATTATCTGTCAGCAACTATAGAAAGGTGCATTTAAAGAAGGGCAATCAATACAGCTGTTGTGTCCATTCATGTAGTAATAATGCAATGCAGATAGTTAATTAGATCCTTACGCTCGTCCTGTTATAAACTCCAGTTCCTAATAAAACTGGTTTCTCTTCCATGGAGAAAGAGAAAAGAATTGCAGGTGAAAGTGCTGGATAGCCTTCTCGGCAGATTTCAGTTGGTGGTATTTCTTTCTTGTTGAACTGGTTTCTTTCAACCTCTGGGAGCCTCGTCTTTTTTGCTGTTCGAAACCAGCTAGCTAAGGCGGGTTTTGGAGCCATCTATTTTCTGTCACTTTCTCCATAATTTGGTCCAAATGGTTGAGCAGTGGACTGTTGCTTTCTGAATGGTTGATGATCCTCAATAAAACTCATTGATGCAATGAAACTTGAATCTCTGCTGATATGTTGTATACTTGTACTGGAGTAAAAGATATTTTCTGTACTTTTTTACTCAGAAACAGGTTTTGGTTGGTGCAAACTACAGACAGGAGTTGGGTCCTCGATGATATGAAAAATCAAATGAACAGTGTGAAATTTTCAGAGTTATTTTCACAGCTCCCACTTTTATTTTTTTCATGTAAAAGAACATAAACAGAGATACGTTTTCCCTACCAAACTGTGAATGCCCACGAAGTCAAAATCAGTCGATTCTGTTCACTCCTACCAATATCCATGGCCCTTTGTATGAGTGTGTGTGTGTGTGTGTGTGTGAGAGAGAGAGAGAGAGAGAAGAGGGTGACAATCAATAGCCCCAAACCAAAACTACTGAATAATGCTCATCTGCCCAACTTTCAAAGAGAGGGGAAGATATTGGGATCGTTTGGCGATTGAATGTTTTATAAATCTACTCCAAAAATTGCAGAAGATCATGAAATATTATGGCATCGCATTTTGTGAACTTGCCCCAACCATTGGGACGACTATATATAACAGTAACAAACGGTTACTATTGCCAAACGACCCCTTTGAACAACAAGATCCTCCTTTTCAACTATGCTTTTATATCTGAAAGTTACGGCTTGGAAGTTATCTGTAATATTGAGTAGATTGAAATGGACATTAGTTTCCGGACGAAGATGAAACTTTGTGATCAGTAATGAAACATCAATTTTCCTGTTTGGACCTTATTCCATCTTCATAAATGTGTGAAGAGATATCCTTGGAATTTGATTATGACATTGACAATCGCATTCAGTTAGGTGAGTAGGCCTGCAAATGGGTTTACTAGGAGGTTTTTCTTTGGTTTTACTGACAAGAACTTCAATTTAAGTAAGAGATATTGCCGTTTGGTAATAGGAATAGATTCATGGAACATTGCATCCCAAAGAATACACATTCCTGTTATAAAATGCTCCCTTAGGTGCGTAAAACCAAGTAGCCACTTCTTCTCACTTCCAAACGAAGGAGTCATCGCCTTGGAACTACGACTGCCCGCTCCACCAGCCCGCGTCTCTTGGGTTACATTAGTATGAGTTCCTCAATTCTCCAGATGGTCCTATAAGAGGTGAAAATCTCAGCTTCCGTGACAATCAATTTTGTTGTTCTAATCATTCATCCACACATCCTTTACTAAAGAAGGAACCTTCCCATTGTCACTGATCAAGCCTATGTCAGTACAAATTGAGGAAAGAAATAGGAGTTTCACGGATCAAGCTGGTCCTGTCCAGAACGTCTCTTCTTGTCCATTTTCTTGTCACCTCAAATGTCTTGTTTGTGTATAATTGTAGGTACTGCATGTATGTCTGTCTGTTTTTCACCTGAAAACGACGGTTCGTCCCTTCAACTCTTTATCTCAATTAACCAGTCTGATAGCATCATGTATATTCATGCAATTGTTTTGTGATCTCAGAAAGAAATCCATGGTAAAAAAATGAATCTTGTTTGCATCTTTTCAAGTTTTACCACTTTCTATTGACCATGTGGTCACACCTGCTGCGGATATAAATGGGTCTTATCTCGATCTGCTAAATATACGAAATCTTGAGCGAATTGATGAAATATTTAAAACCATATGGGACCATTTTGCATTACCTAACAACTAGTGTAGCCCCTATTCCTTTTTCATGGTTCCGAAGAGTGGCAAATTTGAGGATGGTCCTGATCTTCTTCTCTTTTATAGCAAAGAGCACTAGAAATGACCTAAAGAGCCACTGATGTCCATTTCCCCAGACTTGCTATCACCAGCTGAGGCCAACATCAGTTGATGTCCCATCTTCTCTCTCTTGCTAAAACAAGCTTGATTTTGTGGACATGGCGCTTCAGGTACCAATCCTTGATTTTGGATAAGAATCAGAACTTCGAAATATTTCACCGACGAAAACTAACTTCCTGCAGCAATTTTCTCGAGTGGTAAGGAACTTACGTGCGGTAATAAAGAATACCATTTGGTTGGTAACAATAGGTATTTCTTTTCACCACAGAAGATCATCACAGACACAAATTGGGGACTATTACAGTTATTAGATGGGGTGCATCAGATCAGGAAGATGAAGGCGAGTTTTCTTCATAATCAGGATGATCTAAAAAAGTTTGAGCATCTTGAGTTCAAATTCGTGACAAGATCGAGTTGAAAAAGCTGAAAAAGGCGCATGCTTTTCTTTTTTCATTTTACATCTGTTGAGGTGGGATGAGATTGGTCAGTCACAGTGAAATGCTGAAGTAAACAGGAGTTGAATATTTGAATCAATTGGTTCCCAAAATGGTCCATGAATTTCTGTAAACGTAACCGATGAGGGTCACCAAGTTAATAAGTTCAAAGCTAAATAACAATTATTCCTTGCCACTAAGTCAAAGCTGCTGAATGTGATCCGCGGTAAAGAGCAGGCGCTTCAAGGATTTTATTACTCAGAAGCATGCAATGTGTGGCTGATCACGAGGAGAGTCTTGGTATGGCCAATGAAATAAATAAATAAATCTATCTGCTGCAAGTCAAATACTTAAACCATTCATCCTGTGCTATAACATGTGATGCAGAATATACCTACATTTTTTTATCCTTTATATAACAAGCCCATTGTGCAGAACCAAGCTAAACCACCTGTAATCGATTCGCCTTCAGCATTTCCCAGCTTGTTTACAAATCTTACTGAGTTTTTTATGAGTCGACCACGCGTCAAGCCATGAAACAATTTGTTTCACGTTCATTACATTTTATTACGATGAGCGAAAAGGTACATGTTTTCCATGCCTTGTCCTGTTCATCCTTTGAGCAACTAGTAGATACTCCTTGTTTCTGCAACAAGAAACTATTCTTTTTACTGCGGCCTTATAAAATGATGCACCTGATTTTTAGACTAAAAATTTCTTAGTTTGATAGCTATAAACGAATGATGAAGCTTGGTTGGTTTCTTTGCCACTTGTGAAAATTCCTTTTCTTTTTTTTTTTTTTAACGGTGGGAGCTGACCTGTATTGCCGGCAGATAAAGAACTGGTACAAAAAAAGATGAACCACCCAAACTACCGAAAGGAGGAAACACGAAACTCATGACTATATGTGTGTGTGTACATTCATCAATCCTTACATTCTAAAACAGGCACACGAGCGTTTGCAGACTTGGAGGCAGTAAAAAAATTGGTAAAACGGAAAAAAAAAAAAGGAATGATGAAGGCATCATACAACAAATCCCTCATGAATGCAAGTGCCATGCTCATAAGCAAGCGCCTTTTCTATAAATTCATGCATTATATTTATTGTTGTGAAAATGCAAATCAAGACTATAATTTTTTACAGACGTTTATTTGTCTTGCTTCTTGATTATTATTCTATAGTTTTCAGATCTAATACAAAGACCCATAACTCTGCAGATCAGTGGAGCTCCAGCAGTTGGGCACAAAATAATCTGGGCAGAAATTAAAATGTTCTGCTCTTGGAGGCTCTTCCACGATTTGCTGCTGCCAACTAGAACTTGGAATTGCTGGATCAACAATTTCTTGAAGACCCAAATCACACTCGAACCCCGTAGAACCATAGAATTCTTCCTCTCTGAATTCGTGAAACACATCACCCAGCTCCCTCACTGCATCCTGACCACAGAACCTCTGGAATTGTGCACCCACCTCACTGTTGGCCTGAGCTGCACCAAAATTGGACATATTGCGATCGATTCCGATCTCAAAACTCGAACCAAACTGCGGAGAAACATCTGGCAGCAATATTGCTGAACTGGTTTGTGATTGTCCAGGCTGAGTCTGATCAAAATTGAGAGCCTCTGGTTGCTGCGACATGAATTTCTCATAGACAACGGCTAGATCAATATCTGGTGCTCCGTCGCTGCTGGCCTCGCCTTGGGGACGGCCGCAGTTCCTGGAGGGATCAGAATCGGATGATAAACTGCTCGAATCTAAGGAATTCAGATCACGATCACTGGAACCCCTTGTGGACTTTCCCCTCCTGTTCTTCCTGCAGCCACCACCAACGGGGACATTCCTCAGGGAACCTCCCTTGGTCCAGTACCTTCGGCAGGTCTTACAGAAGTAGCGGGGCTGGGTGAGGCTGTAGTTGTTATAGTAGCAGAATTTCGTGTTGGTGGACTCACACCTCGGGCAGTTCGGAGCCACCTCTGTGTTGGGTCTCCATACTTTCTCCGTCAACGGCCTTTGGAAATATGGTGCTGTCTTCTGCCCTGAGCCGAACATCGTTAACTAAAAGGACGAAAAATTCATGTCTCAAGTCAGTCACAGGGCGGCGTATCATCTATTGCCGCACCAAAAAAGATTGAGCGAAATTTAGAAAGGAAAGCAGAAATTTCTTATGGAACACCACCTCAACCATCGACACGGAAAAACTTGGCATGACAGCAAAAGTCAGGAAATTGAGGCAGAAACTTGGAACAAGAAGGATCATGCACGACACGTTTACAAAAGCATTAAAAAGCAATGATCAATGGCTTAGAAATACTGCGGACAATCGGGGCATGCGATTAGCCGAAATCAGGACAAAGTGAAAACGAAAATTCAACCAACAGAACAGCAACGCAACAATTCGCTACTTTGAGCTCACCCAGAAGAAAGAAAAATCAATGGTACCTCACTGCATCTATTAGGATCAACCTCCTGTGATTTCAGGAAAGGTGGCAGGAAGAGGAACAGGTGAGCGATGATCACCAACGGATGGAAATAAAAGTATTTTAGAGAGAGAGAGAGGGGTTTGCTTTGGAGGAGTGTGCATGCAAATGACATAGGGATGGGAGAGGGACGTTGATAGCGAGGGAAGGGTGGGGGAAGCCCTCGGGACACGTGTTAAGTCGCAATTGGCTAGGGGTAGGGAAGGGGGTGCGGTTGCCGCTCAGGGTGGGAATGGAGTGAGAACGGCGTAACCGCCCGAAGGCGTCGTGGGGCGGGTCAACTCAATTACCCAAATAACCTTGGCCATCCCTTTCGCTGACTAACCTGTCCCCTGGCCCGACGGCTGACTGGGCTCGGCGCCGCTTGACCCATCAACCTGGCCGGGCTCGGTTCTCCACTTGACCCAGTCACGAGTCCACTTGGGAGCGGCAAGGCAAATAGAGTTGCAAGTTGCTTCAACAATTAAGATGGCCTGGGAGATTTGACTACGGGATGTAACTTAGCTTAACCTATCTTATCAAGCAACGCAAGACGTATGAAAGCCCGGCAGAAGCTTCATTCTCACAAGTTTTAGCTACGACTAGCGAAAAATATAATACGTAGTTGTCTTAAAAATGCAATGAACAACAATGAACAATTGAGTTTGATATATAGGAACCGTCTTTGCCATAGCCCCTAGACCTTCCTCTCACGAGAGGGCAGTGCCGATATATTTAAGAGCACTTAAATAAGGAGGACCCAGGTCGTTTGACCCAGCTCAATCCACCCACGTCACCTCTTTCCACCAAGGTTGGTTAGCAAATTGAATAAGGTAGGTAGCGGCTGCACTTACCATGCCTCAGGAAAGCGCCTACCCACGGTCAGTTCATCAAAGTATGCTTTATTTATATATATATAAAGAAAAAAAATATAGTGAAAAATCCAATTGAATGTTAAATTATATTGAAAATGTTGAATTATATTCCTTAAAAGATAAAAATATAAAACGTAGATGTGCTTCCCTCGATTTTTCCTTTTTTTTTTTTTTCTTATTTAACTCCGGCACCGGTGCTTCAAGGGGCACCGTGCGTTTAAGTCGAACCGACTGGGTCAGAACGTCAATTCCCTTTCATGTAGGGGTATTAGAGGAACCTAAAAGTGAGGGGGCGTGACTTGCACGTGCAAGCCTACGTGGCTGACGTGGGAAACCCACACGGCCGGAGCGGCGTGTCGTCCGATCCACACGTGCGACGGCGAGGATTTCGGGACACGATTCCCCACGGAGCCGTCCCTTGACATCCCCTGAAAAGACCAAAAGGTCCCCTACACTCTCAGATGCCTATTTCTGTCCACTTTCTGTGGTCAATAAAGTCAACTCCTTCGTTGACCTTAACGGCTCTGACATGAGACTTTGCTGGAGGGGGGCACTCGGGGAGAAGCGGGAAGGGTGGGTCGGGTAAATGAGCCTGGATCTGTGACGTTAACGGTTTTGGATATTGGATTCGTTGGATCTGAATTTGATTTACCTGGCTTGATGATAATGGAGAAATTATTTTAGTCAATTATCATTTAAGATGTGCATGAACTGTTTGGGGTAGCCTTAAAGGGGTGTTTGATAAGAAAAACATTGTTTTATATTCCTCAAAAACCTTATTCTAACATCAATATGTTCTTGTTTCTAAAAAAATGTATTGTGATTATATCTACCATTTAGTTATTAGATTTTTGGACAACATACATAATGTTTCCTTGAATAAAAATATGATATTCTTGAAATAATCATTCTGGGAAGATGTGCTTAGAGAACATGGCGTTTTCCTAACCATACTTTACCCAAGTGGGCAATGGGAACAGTGTTAAAGTAACAAACTGTTCATCAATTTGCCCCAGTGTTCTCTTCTTTACCAGAAATGTCCAATATTGAATTACACCTTATTTAACAATCCGGGATTCTCTAAGACAAGCATGACTAAGCAAGAAGCTTGATTAAGTGCATTAAAGCCCAATCAATTTAACTAGTTATAGGCATACAAACAATATTTGTTCAATTAAGGGTGAGTTCGGTAAATTGAACAATTTGTAATTGTTTTAGACGAAGTTTCATAGAACCCCTTTTAAGGTGTTCTATGATCCTGCCTCAATTATTTTTTTTGTCATGTTCATGAAACAGTTACATATTGTTCTGTTTGTCAAATTGGTTCTAAGAAAATGGTTCAAACTAGATCCATGACTAGATTTGCACTTCTTTATGCAAAACTGGGTTCGAGTCGGAATGCAAATGGGTTGGATCTGTGTGAGGGTTTTCCATTTTTTTCTTAATAAACCAGATCTGCTTCTGACCCAATCTTCGACGTGTTGTAGCTGTAGTACTGGACCTTGTTGCCATCCCTATGTCCATGCCCATGTGAGCTGCCTGAGCTCAATAATTTTGACAAGCTGTATTTGGATCAGGTCAAACTAAATCAGGATCCATATCATGATTACGTGGGCATGCTCATCATGTGGAGTAGATGAGCCTTTGAAGTGGACTTCTTATCTCCGAAGATCTGGAACAGATTGATCCCCACACATTATTACATTTCCTTATGTGGGCCGGTTCTCATATGAGTCCCCCACTATATACACTTCTTCTTCTTCTTCTTCTTCTTTCTGTTTTTTTTTTCTTGAAGTAAACTGCAAACTTCTACCAGTTTGCAGGAAGAGAATTCGAGACTTTTACGTCCCCAGAAGTCGAATTTTTCGGCCGCAAATCTTCAACTTCAACTTGAAGGTCTTAAGTCAAACCCCGCTTGGCCGCGTTGGTAGAGTACACATCTATCAAATCGATGGATTTTGAGTCCAATGAACAGAAAATGATGGTGCTGATAACTGGTGCTGCAAGCCACATGAGAAACTATGCTGCTGCAATCATCAAGCTCCTTTGAAGTTTACATGAAGATGAAGGCACGCTTACTTGCCATGGGAGGAAGATGAGTTCACAAGTTATGTGCATATGCTTGTTCAGTAGGTCATCACATGGGGTGGTCTTGTGGGTGTATCATTGCATCATGTGCAGCAATCTCATGATCATCACACATGGGTAGAGAGAGAGAGAGAGAGAGAGAGATTTTACTTGGATTTGAAGTAACAAGCAAACAGGGTATGTGCCTCTGAGAAATTCACCAACATGGCTAAGTGGGTCAACTTCAAAGTCGTTCAAGTTGAAGGACGTACGCGCTTCGAGGCGAGCTGGTGAACGAAAACCAAACATATAAATTCTATACATGCGTATCAAAACAAGGTCACCGTCTTTCAAGAATCGAAAATCGAATAGAATCACTGAATCAGCTGTTAGAAAACATTTAGTATGTTCATTTTCTGAAAAAAAAAAATAAATGAAGTATATAGGAACTTAAATGTTCTTAGAATACAAAAACCGAATAGTGTATTACATGTTGCTCCCATGAATCAACTGACAAATCAAGTTGGTTGAGTTTACGAGCACAAAGTCCATGTACAGAAGGTTGTATGTTAAGCCTTAACACGAGATAGTGTGTTAGGGGCCTGAAATGGTGAAAATACCTTTGATGGTGAAATAGTGAAGAACCCCTATATAACGCAGAAAACAGCCTCATAATCCATGAGGTCGGTTACTTTGTTAATCTTGAAACAACTTCAAGGGCCACATATCAATCAACCTTGTTATATTGTCATTAATCAAAAGTAAGTAATGAAATTAATCACATTTAGGTCATTCATTTGTTCAATTGTAGTTTATCCAATGAGTTTAACTTGAAATTATATTTATGGAGATTCGTTTTAATAATTGTAGTCACAAATATGCTATGATATGAACATGATTTGGGTCCTTCATTTGCTTTATTGTGGTTCACCAATAAGTTTATCTTGTAATTACATGTATAAAGATTCATTTACTTGATTCTAACGGCAAAATACAAAACTATATAAATGAGATTTAGGTCATTCATTTGCTTAATTGTAGTTCGCCATCAAAACTGTCTATCACCTTATGGTGCTTTCTCTTAAACAATAATTAAGAGTCTTATATCATCCATATAAGAAGAACAAATAGTTCACATCCAGGATTGGGGGTTACTGTCAAGCAACTTTGTCAAAACTTAGTTTGGCCTTAAATTAAAACATTATGGGCCAAACAATAAAGGTCTAGTGACCACATTGGCCACAAAGCTTACTGCTTTAGTGAAAGATCTGAGTGCGAGTTAATATTGTTTTTATTGAAGATGTAAGCGTGAGCAACACTGTAAAATTGTCAACGCAAATGAATTCCACTCCGACCAGTTGTCCAAATAAACACAAATTTGATGACAAATTTGTTTTCCTTCAAGCAAGATGACACAGAAGCTTTAAAAGGGGAGAGAAGCGCGGCCAGTTTGAATGGTGATGACAACATAAGCCATTTTAAGCTGCTAACCATGGTTAAGCAAAACCCAATATGGGTTTTGTCCCAGCTTAAATATCAGGTAACTTTGTCAGCAAATATTAGGCAAAGGTGGACTTATGAATTGCTTGTAGGTTAGGGATATATATTTTTTATTCCCCTGAAAATATGTAACTTCATAAATGGATCATTGTTTCAAATGCAACAATTAGAAGAGGCTACCGTTTTCTTGTAAAATATGCTAAATTGGACAGCTTCGTGTGTGTGTGTGTGTGTATATATATATATATATATATGAGACTCTTTGATTTTACATTATTGATAATGCTTCGGTGGCCATGGAAGTGATCTTGGTATCATACAGTAAAATAGTTTTGACATTCTAATAGGGTTTCAAACAAATGAGAAGAAATCATATCATTGACCAACAAAACACAAAATTTTTTTTATAAGATTTTGCATTAAATGCGTGGTGAATATGACCCTAGGCGTGATCTCTTTATCTGCATTGTTTTTTTCTCTATTGGAAGCATGTGAGTTGCATATAATTTTTTTCTAATGTGTTACTCCAGTTATGGGTGAAGACTTGTATCTGCCGTTTACTAAAATATCGCATGTTTATTTGGAAAATATTTCGTGACATCAAAATTGCAGAAGTATCTGGCGAAATTGTGTGAAACTTGCGTCAACTCAAATCAAGTAGCAATGCATTCGATAGAGTTTATTCAGTAATTCGGATACTTGGATTCCTTTTGTATGTTAAAAACATGATTTTATGAATATCAAGCTTTATATCTCATGGGTGGATCATTCCAAGACCACTTAAATAACCTAGTTGCATGAATATCAAGTAGATCCTTTAGGGGCATTTGGATAATTAAATGGCAGCATATCATTCTATGAGTATCGATGTTTCATGAATGTACTCCAATTTTTTTTGGTTTGGTTCATAGAATGGTATGTTCTATGAATCTAACAACATCATATTATCATCCTATTATCCAAATGACCACTCAAAATGATACAGATTTACTGTGCAAAGACAAACAGATTTAGATCACTGAGTATGCAACTATGAATGGCGCCATATGTGTTAGTTTTGCCTTTTCTTATTTACCTTCTTAGTGTCATCAATGAAAAGTACCCACGTATTTGAGCACATCCAAGAATAAAGATTGAATTACTACGTGTGATAGAATTGCTAGTTGACATCATCCAAGAACTTACATTGATATTAGGCAAGTTTTAAACCTCTCTCTCTCTCTCTCTCTCTCTCTCTGTTTTTCTTTATGTTCTAGATAAATTAAAAATCAAACCATGTCACGTCCATGCCAGGCTCACCAGAACAATATTGGGACTAAGCTTCTCCCTCATTGAAAGAAACGCAAAAGATGAACTCACAATAGGCGGGTATTGACCAGTAACCATGTCCTTTTCCAAGTGAGAAAACTATGTGCCAATCATCAGCTTTTCGAACAAACAAGACAACTTGATGACTTGATAGGAGTTTTCAAACAGGACAGGATGGTAGGAATTTGAATATGTCAATCATCAACTGTAAGCAAAGGAATGTTTAATAAACTTATGGTGCATACTTCCAGCATGGTGGCTTTGCAGGAAAAGTTCCCAAGATTTCACATGATTTGATCAACAAACTAATGGGATACTGTGAAGGGCATGAAATAAAAGTGAAATGCTGCATCCAAAATTCCTACTTAAATGACACAATTTGCAGCATCTTTGTTAATTTTGTGAATTATGTGAATTATGCAGTAACTTGGCAAGCCCTGAGGTGCTTCCTCTTCATAAATCATTGTCAAAGCATTTCGGGCATAAATTAACTATTAAAACATGGCAGGATTGGAGATCCAATACCCTTAAAACTTCAAAGTGTAGGAGCCCTGGACTCTGCACAGAAACTTACCCTATGCATAGATGCCAGCTTTCGCATAATATCAAACTTTACCTTTCACGAAATTGTAAAGCTTAATTTGCTAAATTATGAATTATTGGTAGAATATTACCTAGAAACCAAAACCCAGGAGTAAAATACTAGTACAGTTCACAACCATAACAGAACTACGCACCCACTTCAATTTAGCTGTAGAACGGGTGGTTAAAATGATTGAGATTTAGCATCTAAAACTTTAGGACCTGACACCAAATATGCATGTCAAACGCTAATCAAGCCTGCTTTAAGATACTTTAAATCAGTTAATGTTTCCAACGGCAACAGACGCTTGATGGTTCCATAATGTAAATTTCCATTTTTGCAGAATAGCGTCTGAATTCACAATTTGAACCAGAAAGGTCTCTAGGTAATGTGCTTTAGAAATCCTAATTCCTTAGTGTTTCTTCTTGCTATTTCTCGATCAAACTTATCCTAAAACATATACTATGACGGCAAAAATTTTGAGTTAGAAAGTATGAAACCATGATAGAAGCATGCAGATAAACTTCCTTGGTGGACCACTGTCTGTGGGACTGAATGCACTGCAAGTCTGAGAAGACCAACACAATATTAGCAGAGAACAGACAACATCATTCAAAAAGGGGATTCATGCAGCATTCATAGCTAATAATCTCCAACACAACCTAAATTTTGTTTAGCATGCAACCTGATAGCTAAAGAGAACCTTGGCGGGCATTATCAAGTCTGTGTTGTCCTCAATAACGTTGATAACCACACGGAACTTTCCTGTCTAAAAATTCCTACCAGGTAGAGGTACATGCTAAAACAGCAGACAGATCCTCCTCTTCCTAAAGGGCAAGAATTCAAAAGCATCACTCCCAAGGAAAAGCTCATGGTGCATGGTTTAAAATGTAAAATCGAAATAGAAAGTTAGAAAAACTACAGGTTGACACTTGACACCAATTGCCTTTAACAGGGATTTTGAGATTTCATCAAGTAGGCCTATACCCAGTCTCCTCCAAAAGCAAGAAAATTCATCAGTACTCTTGAACACCTTTAAATAAGTCAGCCATAGAATGTTCATGACACAACAATGCTTCCAACAGAAACATTCACGACACAACTACAGTTTAGAGCAAATGGCAATGTCATAAAACCTGACGGCAAAAAGAATCTTTACCAGCTTAGGAATCACATTAATAGCGAACTCTATCAAGGGGCACAAAAACTCAATCAAAAACCAGTTGTGAATTAATCTGAAACAAAAAGTGGAAAATTGGGGGTGAATGGTAACAATCCCCAGATTTACTTGCAACATCCAACAACATTTATACAAAGTGCCAGTGTCCTTGAGAAGAGAAAGATTGTAGATAAGCATTTGCTTCAGTTTTCAGAAGCATCTTCATTGAATGAGACGTGCTTTACATCAGTTTAATCAACAAAATTTTTGATCCCATCTCTTTTCATGGCTAATTAGGGGCCATGTTGACAAAGAGGTTAAACAATGGCTAAAGGAATCGATGTCAAAAAGAAAAATAATTTGTGAGATTTAATTTTCCAATTAGTCCTTGAGCTTGCTCAGACGAAATGCTCAGTTGGGTACTCATGCTCATATCCGTTGTAGTCATAATATAGCCTTTCACCCTTAGCAATGTCCCTGTTAGCAACAATGAGAACCCGGCATTCACCATTTACACTATATCTGACACATTTCAAATTTTGCTTCTTCCTACCCTCCCTGCGTAAAAGAAAGTGTAAAACGTAAGTTATCAAATAAAACGCACACATCATAACAAGGTTAACTCAATATGAAGACTCGTACAAAAAGTCAATAAGTTTACAGAACATTACAGGACACTTCATGCCATCAAATCATGCATGGATCTTATTATGTTGACTAAGTGCTGAACATGACAAGAAAAACAAAAACCATCAAAGTAGGCATCCACTTACGAGGTGTAATTGTTGATTCCATTGATGAACCGTGCAATATTTCCACGTTTATCAGGACAGATGACAAGACTATCCGATGGATTTTCAGCTGAAAGGAGTGTCATCATGCTATCACAGTCATCATTTTCACGATTTGTCAAATAATCAACATCCCCAACGTACTCGGTGATTATTGTCAGATCCTTTATAAGTGCATCTGCTTCCACTGTAAAGCTGCATGAAACCACAAGTTTTTTCTGATTACAAACATGCACACGCACATAGATACACACACACACACACAGAGAGAGAGAGAGAGAGAGAGAGAGAGAGAGAGAGAGAGAGAGATGGTAATTACCCTTCAAAGGGGTCAAAAGTAACAAGAAGAGGAGGCCCTTCTCCACGTTTGTACATTGCCTTGCATTGATCTAGGGTTTGCGTATCTTCTTTAGATAAAACCTGTTGAAAACAAAATAGATAAATTTGTTAGAAGATTGAATCTTAGTTTCCACAGTAACTCTTCACAAATTTTAATGGCGAAAGGCAAACTTAAAACCGCATTTAAATATATTGGGACTGATGAAGTGTTAAAAGAGAAACCGAAATCAGGGATATATGAAAGGCTAGTGTACGGTGTATGCACTATGCCAAGAAACAAAACGAACGATAGACACAACCTGAACCAAGGTAGATGATGATGCAAGGCCTACTGATCATGAGAACGAAGGACGAGATATCACCCTAAGTAATTCAGTGCACAGCTGGCCAAACCCCAGCAATGCAACTTCAATACCCTTTTTCTTGGCCCATGCAACCAGTTCATCCACCTACATGAACGAAGAAATCCGTCCAACAATCTAAAGACACCTGTCTAACTTGACTCCAGATGCTCGTTCTGTCTGAGTTCACACACTTCGGCTTGACAAAACATCAAACAAGTCAAATGTTTTATAGTATTGTAGTGCATTTCGTGTTTCTTGTGCATAGCACCACACCATGATAATAGAAAGAGGAAAGCTAGGATTTCGCCTTGTACTTCCAAAGGAGAAAATTATCACAGTGTTATTCATAGGATATCGAACGTCTGTGGAAAAGCAACCTCGATCCTAAAATAAAACAAGAAAATATAAGCACCTGCATTCCACCCTTCTCCAATTTCGCTGCATTGGCCGACCTGGGCGCCATTCCAGGTACATAGGTCAGGTCATCGTAGAATTGCATCTTCAATGCCTTCAAACCTGCAGCAAGCGAACGCATCTGTTCCAATCTTCTCTCTGGTTCCACACTCGGAACGAACGGCAGCAATCTCCTCTTCTTCTTTGAAATCACCAATTGCCCTGATCGCCTCCTCCGTTTCCGAGCATCTACCGAGACCACAATTACAATTCAATGCCAGTAAATAACACATGCAGAAGAGTACCGTCCCTTAGATTTATTCACGGGATAAGAGATATGAGGAACGAAGACAGAAGGCATACCGATTGAAAATTTCTCGACTGGGTTATCTGGTTTCTGTATGCCGAAGAAATCGATTATCTTCGTTTGACTAAGCCGTAAGACTACGCGACATCACCAGGGAAGCCAGATCAGAATACCATCTATTAGGAAATAGCAGAAAAGAAGCCCTAAATCATCTGCAAAGAGGGATTCGCAATTACCTCGCGAGGTTTTCTGGCTAGAGCAGCTAGGGCAGAACCAAGGACCAGTCGGAACCCTAACAATGATCGGCCGGAGGCAAAAAATATGGAACCCACGGTCGCACTTGTCGCAGAGGAGCATCTCGCCACCGCATTCACCGGAGCGGCACTCCTCGCACTTGACACCCGAATAATCGTCGCGGTCGTCGTCGTCGTCGTCGCTGTCATCGTATGGGGCAGAGGTCAACGCGACATGGGGAGCCGTATTGGCGATGATTTCCGACATGGAGCGGTATTTCTGGGTGGGAAGATCCGGCGAGGGTCCGTGCAGGAGGAGGTGGCGGGGCGCCTCCGTCCGCTTCCGGTGATGGGCTTCCCACGGGCAAATCAGACGGATTGACGGCGTCATGGCCGGAAGATCCACCGGCAGCAATCAAAACATAACACGCATGCAGATGGGGAGGGAGGGAGTTAAACGGCAACCCTTCTCTCTCTCTCTCTCTCGCACTCTCGCGCGCGCGCTCGCTCTCGCCTCTCTTCCTCCTTTTCTCTGTGAGGTGAGCGGCGGCGCCAACGGTTTTTGCCGGGAAAAGAGGGCGGGGAATGGCGGAGGAATTGCCTTTTTCCCTTTCCCGCGAAATATTGCGCGGGTAATGACGTGGCAAAAAGGGCTGACGTGGTAGGATTCACTTCACCTGAACAGTACTGCCACCTTGTTGTAGCTCAATAACACCCTTTCCCTTCTTCTATCTTATTTACCATCAGGTTTGAACTATGCAGATTCAAATCCAGATCCAGTGTAGAACCAAATATTTTGAACTCAAGCGAGGTTTTTACTGATAGGAATCCAAATAAATCAGTTTCAGAACGAGGATTTACAATTGCTGTACTTATTCCAAGATCCAACCGTTCAAAAAAAAAAGAAAGAAAGAAAGAAAAAAGATTAGACAAAGCTACTGCCCCGGCCGGCTGCTGAACAGTAGATGCTTCTTTTAACGTGTGCATGTAATAACCTACTGATTAAATTTAGTCATGTATTAAATTAAATCACTAACCGACTTAAAAAAGACTTGGTTAAGTGATTAGTTATCCTAGTTAATATTCTTATTTAGATCATAAATAAAACCGTTAGATGATGATGTACTCAAGCAGTATAGTATGCTACCTTGGAGAGTCCCACATGCGGATGAGCATGTTTGGAAGGATGTGGGTTGTTTAATCTCATTACTTTCAAGGACTTATAAATGATCGATTGAACTAGTTTATAACTTTTTGGAACTAAAACTAACTTTTTGGAACTAAAACCAAAACTGCTAACCGGCCATACAAAAAAATTGAGCTTAGCATTTGGAGTAGGTTGGATTGCTACAATGAGAGGGATCAGGGATCCCAAGAATCGAACGGACGTACCTGCCTTCTCCCACTTACTTGAAGAAGCATTCCAGAACAAGTGGAGGAACTAAAATTCATATATGCTAAATCAAATGCCTAGATAACACCTAGAAGGTTCAATTACAGGGACAGATCAATCGGTCAACATTGGCACATCGGATATTGAACGGTAGACAAAAGTCTCACGGTTGCTTGGAAGGTTCCTTGTCATCATAAAAGGGCAGGCAATTATATTGTTAATACGCTTTTTTAGAACCAATCATTTGCACAAGCACAATCCAAATCCAAATTGAATTCCTTCCCCCGCAATGTAAACGGACCCTACTGCCCACCCATCATCAATCATACACGTGGAAGCCTTCGATAGATGATCCGTTAGACAAGGTTTGGCAGTTTGGAAAAAGTCACTGCAAAAGTCTACGCGATCGTCCCTAAATTTGTATGCTCCAGGCTACTAGATGCAAATATCTTCACAAACTGTACAACAATAGTCATATAACAAATGCAACCTGCTTCTGCACCTCAATTTGGCCAAATACTTTACACTATCTGGATCTCTTTGGCTCTTCTAGTGAAACGCGGAAGCGGGCTGTGTTAATACAAATGAAAATTGAGTGAGAAGGCAGAAACTCGGATCGAGCAGAAGCCAAAAATGATTCTTGACTCGAGTCAAGACATTCGTCACCTCAAAAGCTCAACCGGAATCGTGGGAATCATGAAATCAGCATAGTAAACTTCTTCCAGGTTCCAGAGGCTTTGTATTCTTATAACTACCACCCCGCTTCGCAGTCATCCGACTGAGCCCCAGTTCAAGACTAATCCCACTATTGTCCCCCATTCTAACCATTACAGCAAGATCCTCACCTGCAAGTGGGAAAAGATTCAAACAGTTGGATGTATCATCTTGCACCTCACCAAGTTCAGGTTGACGATTCCCTACTATAGGGACGCCATCCTCTGCATTTGAAAAAACAGGAAACTCAAAGCTAGAATTACAGTCTTGCTGGCACAATCCGCTCCTTTTCAGCACGGAGTTGCAGGTCTTCATATCCAAAGGAAGAAGCACGTTCTCAGTCACCTCATCCCTTTGAAGCTTTTTTATTTCACAATGGCTAGGCTCCAATTGTTGAGGATGTGATAAGCATGCGTGTGGAAGCACCATTTTGCACATAACAGAATCCTTGCTTCCGCTCCTAAGTTTGATTTTGACTGAATCCACCATTCCATGCGGCTGTATATCATCAGGTGTAGGTGAACATAAAGATGGAGAGGAGATTATGGAAGGCAAAGAATCAACTGAATCGATTATTCTTCCGGGCAAGTGATCCGATGAGTGCAAGCTGGCTCTTCCTTTTCGCAAACTTCCATCAATATGAGGCAATCCATCGCTTGACTTATTTTTGAAAACCCCCCATATGTAATATCTTTGATGAAAACCTGTGACATACAGAACACGTAATGCCCATAACTAATCAAAAACAGTCCACTCCAGAAAATAATTTGATCGACCTTTCCTTCTTACTCCCTATAGGTACCATATACGAAACAAGACCAACATATGTCAACATTAACCCAGCTTCATTTTGCTGCATAATTTGAGCTTGAATCATATTCCTAGGGTTCGATAAGTGTAGGTGACATTATAAAGTTGGGGATAAAAGCAATCAAACACTTCAAGAATGAACGACTACTACAATTGTCTAGGTAACATTATAAAGTTAGATAACTAGAAAGAACATCCAAATTGAAGCACCATCAAAAGGAAGACTTTGACATGAAAGAGATAGCACATGAGATAATTCCTCACGACTACATCCTGAGCATAGCCATGAATATTGTTAACAAGTTTTTAATGGTTAGGCTCTTTTCGGGAAGTTTTTTCACAAAGTTGAAAATTGCGGGAAAAAATAGACAACCTTTTCAGAAATTTAAAAAAAAAAATCCTAAAATTTAAGAAGTAAAATAAATGAAAAACTAACAAGAAAACATAGTTTTACTAACAACGTAAATGAAGATAAATAAATTTAACTTGTTTTAAAATTTAAAGCAAAATAACATAAAAATAATAATAAAAACATGATCAAAAAGAAAAAAATGTAAAAAAAATAACATTTTGGAGTTTAAGGCAGTTCTTATTGGGGTTTTTTTTAAAAAAAAGTGACTATGGTCCTTAGATAATCCCAACAAGGAGTCACATCTGGACAGCAGCTGAAATTGTAAACTCATATTAAATGAGACGGTAAACCAATAATCACCATGGAAAACTAGATACAAGGAGAGTATGAAATTAAACAAAAGGAATCAACATAATGAAAAGGACCTCAAGACAGTTGTCTTGTATTAGGTGACAAAAAATAATAAGTTTTGTGTACTACGGACCAAACCCCAGCCAAAAATTACCTGATGAAAGCTATATGATTCTTTTAGGTGACAAAAATAAATAAATATGTTTGTACCAGGTACTTAACGAAAGAAAAGAAACACCTGATGACAGTTAACTAACAGGCTTCCTTTTTATGAGCCAGCTCATGTTCACATTACAGATGGTTCCACAAGCTGATCACAAGATACTCAAACAACAGAAATCTTGAACAAGAAGTTCGGATACGTACGGTGGTATGGTTCTGGCAACTGAAGGGAAGGGAACACCAGCAGCTCCGAATCATCAAAACAGACCTTTAAAGCGAGATCAGAAGTGATTAAATCATCCAAAAGCATCTCAAATGAATGCTCATCCCTTCAAAATACACACAGGCAGTGAAACCAATCAGGTCCTTAAACTACTGATGAAAAACAGTATGTGTCGTCCATGAAGAAGAATCTAACCACCCCTCCGCTCTGATAACAACACGACTCCCTACCCACAAAAACAAAATGGAAAAAAAAAAACTTACTTTCCAGAGTTGGAGTTGGGGAAAAAATATAAAGCAATATGTCCACCATGGGGAGGAGATTTCTGAAAGCTTTTAGGCCAAACATCAGATCTTTGATGGACGTGTATAGAAAGCCTTGTAGGCATACTTCTTGCCACAAGAAAAACTTTTTCACATGCTGTGTTTGACAAGTGAGCTCTCATTTCACCATACCGGTAGCCGCGAATACAAAAGCTTCCACTGCAAATAGTAGGAAGACAAGATTTTCAGAACAAAAAGAACTTCACCTTTATATTCAAGTACCCCAAAAATATCAAGAACAAATAGCATTGCCATCTACTCCTGAGAAAAGAATTTAAACAAGGACTTTCTTAAAGAAAAATCTAAACAGCAAGTTTTCATCGAAGAGAGTTAAAAATTAATCACCACCTGAATTATTACAGCTCTGCGAAACAAGTCTCAGAGGTAGCATTTTCTAGGAGCCTAAATGGCCGTTGGATTTCAGCGAGGCTTGGGCTTCATTTGCATGTTTTGCTCCTATAACTTTTGGGAGCTGAAATACATGACTATCATGTAACTTCCCATTGTACTAAATCGTATAACTTTTTCCTTGGCCTCGACAGCTCAAGGCTATATTGCAAGTTATACGTCAATAAACTACACTTATTTTTCTAGTCTAGTATTCCAACTTAGGCACTAACAAAGCAGACAACTATCCAACTATTAGAACATCAAATTTAATGAAGCTAACCAACTAAAGCTGAAACTTACTATATGTAACATAGCAATCAGGTTCTGTGATACACCCATGTTGCAAGGTATGAGGGTGTAGGACACCCATGTTGCATCGTTTTGTACAATGCAACCTCTGTAAAACCTTAAGGGAACCCAAAACTGTTTTTTTTTTTTTTTAAAAAAAAGGGGGTTTATAACACCTTTCACTAAATCGATCCACTTTCTTGGTTGGAACTTCTTTCAAATTTGCTCTATTTATTTTTTCAACTGTTCATCATAACCTCACCTTAACCGTACAACTGGTTCACTAAATTCAGTAAAAAGAATAGTGTAAATCTCCATGAACCTGAACTTGATTATAATGGTTTGAGAGATATAAATACACAAAGTAAATCTCTCTCTCTCTCTCTCTCTCTCTCTCTCTCACACACACACACACACATACACATATTTTGAGAGATCCTTAGTTCAAGATTGCATTTAACAGTGTATTCATTTCTTAATTTAATGGAAAATAGTGAATTAATACTCACATTCCCAAATTTCCCAAAAAAAAAATGAAGACTCCAAAGAAGAGATATTATGATAAAGACATTTATGTACCTCCACACTGGCTCAAACAATGGCCAGCCTTCCATGTAGTTAGAAGCTTCATCCAACGTTGGGTTGCATGAAATATTCTCGCATACATTACCTTCCAAGCCCAGACTTTGACCCAAATCATTGTTAACATCTCTAGATGATGACTCAGGAAATGTGCAACCTCTCATGTCAAGTTTCTTAACACCATTTGCATAATCCACATCAGGCTCCAGATTCACCAAATTTTGATAATTCCTATCAGTTTCAACTTCAGGATTTTTATTCTCATCCACATTCAAACCAGCCTCTCGTGGCACCACATCCTCATCTACATCCTCATCCTCCAAAATTAATCTCCTTCGTCTCCTTTTGCTGCCAACTTTTCTAACCATATTCATATTTGCAACAGAAGTTTGTTTCACATTAGCCAGTAGTCTGGAAGTGCCCATGGCATTGTCCTCTTTCACTTCATTAGCAACAAGATCTTGCTTGTCGATTGAAGGAGTAATTTCAGAGCACTTCAAACAGCAACTTTCACAATGCCAATTGACTTCTATACCACTCCATTTCACTTCACCAAGACAATAACTGCAATTGAGGGTGGGAAAAGAACAAAAGTGAAAAGGAGAACACTTCTAATGGCAGTTCTCAAATTCCAATAAACTTCTGCACAACCCAACTTTAAAACAAAAGAAAAGAGGAAATTACTGGCAAATTGACGCAGTGTGGTTTAGTGACATCCCAGATTCGGATCCAGTTAGAGTAGACCTTTATATTTCATCATCAATTAGCCTAAAACAAAAGAAAAGAGAAAAGATTTTCTGATTCTAATCCCCGCTAGAAAAGCACCAAAAAGCAAAGAATGAAAGGGAAAACACTAAGAAAAGAGAATTCAATAACAAAAGGGAATTAGGTTTTTTTTCAACATCAGTTAGTCTAAAACAAAAGAAAAAAAGGCTTTTGAAGAGGCCTGAACCCTCAATTCGAATTGGATATCAGATCCACCAAACAAAGGGGGTCCAAATCCAAAATAATATCAATGCTAAATAAGACCAAATCTAGAGTCTAACTGGATCTAAATCTGAGATCTGATCTTCTTAAACCACACTGCATCACAAATAAGAAAAGTCTAAGGTAATAAAGATAGTCGACAAATGACAAATAATTGACAAAGTCCAACATAGTTGCCACTATAGTAAAACTAGAACAAGTAATGTATTTTCTACTCAAATAACAAAAAGAAAAAGACTTAAATCAAATCATAATAAAAAGGCATCAAGGGCCATCATGCTTGCCAACGAACATATCAATATAAGTAACACAGACCCTTCAAAAAGGTTGCTACACCCTAGTCAAGTCGACTTAGGTGCGGGTGCAGATTGGCCACTGCTAGGGCACTGATTGTGTGTGGCTACAAATACGTTGTGTACTATTTTGGATAAATCATGAAACTAGAGCTCGTCAATTGTTCATAGCTATTATCACCATTCGTGGACAACTTAAACGTCAGTCTGAAACATAGCCACAAATAATGTTCTCAGGTTTTTAGCAGCGAAGTTTCTCGAGTATTTTTTGGCAAAATTGTGTTTCTTGAGAAAATTTTGGAAAATCTCAACAAATGTTTCAGAAATAAAAAAATCCAAAAAAATAGGTAAAAATAATGTTTAAACATAGCCACAAAGATCGTTCTCAGGTTTTCTTTTTTGACAAAGTTCTCTTTTTTGGAAAATCGGAGTATTTCAAAAAAATAAAAAATTCAAACATTAGGTAAAGATACATGAAAACCTAAAACAAGAGGAAATAAAATAACAAAACAAAAGTTGGAAAAAGTAAAAACAAATTTTTCAACGTCTTTTTTCAAAATATTGCAATATTTTACTGTTTTTTCTATCTCCTTTTTTTGTTAATATCATAATCACAAATAATGTTTCGGAGCAATGTTATTTGTATCGTACGATATGAGCGCGTATCGTACGATACGTATCGTATAGGTCAAGAAAACTTATACGATACGTGTTTGAAACACGATACGCGTCCGTATCGTACGATACGGAAGAAAACATATATTTCTTTATTTTTTAAAAGTTTAAACACTCCTCCCCCTCTCTCTTCTTGTATTTAAAGACTCCAATAGACGTAGGAGGGATAGATTTTGCCCGTTTTCATCAAAAATAACCAAGGATTCATCAATTTGGAAGATATTATCATTGAATCAGGAAAGATGATAACTATATGTTTTGAACTTATAAAATTGTGATGTAATCTAAGTCCTAAAACTCCAATTCCTAAGACTCTAAGTCCTAATATTCTATAAAATTTTCAAGTTTAAAATCGTGATGGATGCTTATATGTTATTCTTGAAAATTTGATTTCTTACTTTTGAATGTGTAGTTAATACACATGAATGTTCCTTATGTATGATGATCTTTTTTATATTTGAATACATTTTTCTTATTTTCTTATTTTTTGTTCATTTTTTTCAGATTTTTAATGATTTTTTTCTATTTTTATGATTTTAAAATATTTTTTAAAATTAAAAAATTAATTTTACGATACGCTACGCAACGTTTGCGATACGTTACGATACGGCGTATAAGTCGGCCCGACCGATACGCGATACGCTACGCCTTTTATAACATTGTTTCGGAGTTTTAAACAGTGAGGTTTTTCTCGAGTATAATACGGCGAGCTTGAAAAAAAGGAGGAAAATATGGTAAATTTTTAAAAATATAAAAAAACTAAAAATGGGGGAAAATAAGTGAGAAGTTAATAACACAAACATAAGAAGATAAGTAGATTTGTAACAAATAAAAAAATGAAAATGAAAAAAAAAACTGTTTAGCATTAAAAAATTGAACAAAATGAAAGAAGTGAAAAAATAAAAAAAAAAGGAAAAATGCATTTTTTAGTTTTAAACAGCAATTTAATTTATCATTTTTTTTTCAAAAAAAAGGGTTTTTTGTGACTATGGTTAATATAACGATATTTTCAAAAATATCACCACATGTGCAGCTATGTGTTTACGCTAAGAATGATAATAAATAAATTCATTTAAGCTCAAAGGTGAATCCATGATGTCACTAACCTTAAAAAAGAGAAAAACAAACAAAAATCAAGAGAAAGATGAGCAAAAAGGCCATAAATATATTACAAACTTTTTTTCCAAAAAAGGCATGTTTTTCAAATTTTTTGTTTTTATCTTTACTTTCTTTTAACCTATGTCACATAGGTACGGGTACGGGTATGGGTGCGGGTGTGGGTACGGACCATTTTTAAAAAACTTTGGTGCGAGGGTACGACCGTACACACACATGCACATATATATATGTCAAAAAATTTCAAACATAATAACATATTCACACATATATATATCAAAAACTTACAAACAAAATAACATATTCATAAATCATGATCCAAAATTTATAGATACTATCATACTACTAGAGATCCTTTTGAAAATCAGCAGTCTCTGTCACCTATAAAGAGGAAAAACCAATTGAAAGCCACATAAACAACGAAGAGCAGGCATTTCCCAAGAATAACAACAGAACCACGTACTTACACCAACATAATGAGGTCAAGAAAGTCATGACTATTGACTACGAACACGAACATCATAGTCAACAAATTTCTAGTTCAAAGTAGCAACTGTAAACCAACCTAGGGATAAGAACGATAGATTGCGACAATCAAGCATGTAAAATCAGCATAGAAGATAGAACAAGGATTAAGAACTAAGAATCACCAAGCAATAAAACAAAAGAGGAAAAAAGTGAAGAAAGAATCGAGACAGAAATCAAACAAAGAATCGGGAAAAAAGGGTCAAACGTATTCCTCAGACGAGAGAAACAAAAGTCATCCAACAGAGAGAGAGAGCATTGTTCCTCGAAGTCGGCATCTGGTCCACCGGCACCGGAGATGATGGAAGGCTCAACACACGAGTAGATGATGAAAGCAAGCAAATACCAAGAAGATTGGCTCGCCGCTCGCCGCCTGCTGTCGCCACTCACCATTTGCCGCATGCCGTCGCCACTCGCCGTTCACCTGCCATCGTTGGTTTTCGGTGAAGCATCGTCGGTCTTCGATGAAGAGGAAGAAACGTAGTCGACGAAACGAAAATATGTCTAAAGGTTTCGAAGATTTTAACATGAAAATTGTTTAAAACGTTAAAATTTAAAAAAAAAACGTTAAAATTCAAAACCAGACAAATTTGGACTTGGTCAAAGTTGACCAAGTCTGAAAATGGTTAAAAATTACCCCAGGTACGTTGACCGTACTCAGTGTTGTGTTGACCACACCTGCGCCGCACCCGCACTGGTACCGCTAATGGGTGTGAGTGGCGGAGTATGAATCGCTAATGGGTGAGACGAGTCCTTCCATGCCAACTTGTGCTGCATTTCCCATCTACATGTTGTAAATGCAACTGCCAAGATAATGTGTCTCATGACAATATGTGTGAAGAAGTATGTTGTTCTACAATTGCCCAAGCATGCATCTTCCTTGAAGGCCTGCAATTTAACCCACTGATCGGCACCACAATGCATTCTTGGATGCTCCTTTTTACACGTAATCAAGTGAGTGTACTTACTATAGTGAGCAGCCATTCCTTGGATTTCAGCAAGTCGGCATAATGGGGTTGTCACTTGAGGATGGAAAAACCAAAGTGTGTGATCCAAATAAGGTGTTGGTTCTGACCAGCTGAACTGCTCAAGACCCTTAACGCCCTCCCTTTCTCCTTGCACCATGGATTGTATAGTTTCTTCATAAGGCATGTCTTCAAATTCATGCTCAGGGAAACTACAGGCTCCACAATAAGTAGTCTCTCGTGTCCACCCTTTCCTAACCAGATGCAATGATAACAAAATAATTATAGGGCATGTTTTTATCTTCCATCCCACAAGACTGGGAAATCACTCTTCCCCCACCAGCATGTTCCATAACATGCATTAAGGCATGTGCCAGAGTTGGATAGGTAAGCATCGATCAGTGAAACTGCTCGGCTTCAACTAATCTCACTTTTGAGTAAGTCAAAGATGATATGGACTATATAAATGATATTTTGGCTTTAGGTGAAGAGAGTGAACTATCACCCAAGATAGAGTAGAACTCCATTTCCAAAAAATGAGTTTTTTTCTCAAGAGGTCCATGGTCAAAGCAATCTGTGATTGAAACTTGCAAAATCGATGTATCATCGTAACACTTACCTGTCACACGAACCTTCACATGAGAAGGGTCAATGGAATGCATGGCTAACGTTCTTCCCTCTGATCCAGTCACACTCACAATCCATTCCCACTTTGAGCTTCCTTGCAATCGCTCGTACCCCCTCGTAACTTGTTCGTGGAAAACCAGCCCATGCAACTCAACATTTTCACTTACCAATTTGGGGCATCTACTAATGTCGATAGTGACCCAAACTTCAGAGGTAATGTCGGAATTTATTAACTATTCTAAGCCCACTGCCTGGTTCACCATAGCTTTCTGTGTGTCTAGACCGCTGCTTGGTTCAGGACAACAAGATAGAAAGATGATCTCCCTCCAACTCTCAAGATCCCTTCCAAGACCCTCCCCAACAGCATATGCCCAAACCTTTAAGAGTGGCCCTCCATATCGGTATATATGCATTCTTTACCATCAAAGGTGTGCTCTCCTTGCACCGTCTTGCATTAGGAATGGCCACTAGGACCTTCTCAATATCAATTTTTGAGTAAGGAAATCCCACACCAACCATGATTTTATCCTTCTCCTCCAAGTAGTCTTGTTGGCCTTGTGAAAGCTGCCACACTGCAAGATTATTCTTGTGAAAGAAATGAAAGAATGCATCGAGGAGAATCCACGCCAAAGAGTGTCAGCGTCGTCAAGGTGCTTCCCTGACTTTTCCTCATACAGCAAAGGAATTATTATCAAACGTGTAATGACAATCCTGTCAAGGTTGGGAGTGACAATTTCTGGCTTCAAGAACTGGAACACTGGTATAGTTAGCCTTATTCTTCTAAGGCGAACACTTCTCTGACTTTGGGTGGTTTCCCTAGCCTTGCCTGGTTTAGGATTTTCTATAGCTTGCGCCTCAATAGCATCATCAATTGGCAAATCTAATGGCTCCTTTTGTTGCTTGCAGTAAAACAGATTGCGGCAGGTCATCTGGACCAGCAACCACTCCCCCTCTCCTTGTAATCGCCAATCGGCCTATGATTTCATCCCCAATAGTCTGATATCCCTCAAAAGCCTTGCAATCGGATCTCAAAGGGCCTTTCTGATCTTTATGAGGTTTTTCCCTGATTCGCATAGACTTGCCATTGGTAAGAGAATGTCCGACGTTGAACGCATTTTTGGAACCTGATTGCAATTCACCTAGGGAAAAAGGTCACCAACTGTAATATCAAATAATGGTGCCTGAGATCTTCGTTCCTTGAGCCTCCCTGCATCTTGCTTTGAGTCGCCATCCTCATTGACCCACGGTGGTTTCCATGGCTGCTTTGCATTCCTTCCAATCACATGTGAGGCCTCCAGAAAAGCAACTTGGCGCCCTGCCGATAACTCCACATAAACATAAAAAGAATTATGTGTACCTTGCCTTTTGACTATTGGCGATAGGACATTGGTGCCTTTCTTGGGTGATCGAACGAATGTGCCCCCATGGCATAAATGGTGCTTCCCAATCCCAACTATTTCTCTTTCCAACTTGAATCGGCATAAACAAACATCCAAGATTTCATCGACACCCTGTAAAAACTAGCTCGTGCCTTTTTCATCAACATCAACAATTTTCTGGCCATTTTCTTGTAGGTTCTCTTCACTTCCTACAATCTCTTGCTTCATGATCTCAACACGACGGAAATTATTGTCGCTACCATAAAAATCGAGTTGATGTGACAGACCTTCTTAACCGCCTCTGCATCTTGAGAGGTGGACACTATCTTTTCTACTTGTTCTCCATCCTTGTATGACGACTCTAGAATGTTCTTGGCTCTGATCACCCTAACATCTATGCTGTTAAGCAACTGTTCCACCAGGTCTTTGAAAACCTTTTGCTAGGCCATTATAATTCCCAACCTCTTAGCCATGGATTCTCAGTTTCCATCGCCTCCATGAACTTGTCCATCATTTGGTGCTCTTCCTCCAATTGCTTGTAGAAGGATTCAAGAGTTGTGGGATCCTCATCCTCACAAGCATTCTCACAAGCAAACAACGTGAAGAGGTGATTTGGTTTGGTGAAGCAGACGACCAGCTCTGATATGATTGTAAGCCACCGCTAACCTCGATGAACCCTTACAAAAGGAAACCCCAAATTCCACGCGCACACTCAACCCTAATCTCTAGATTAGGCTTTCTACTCCCAGAGGAACACCCACTAATTTCTGCAATGATCTCTATTCTGATCTACTAAAACCCCTTTTTATATAGGTTAATGGGTCAGACTAATGGACCCGACCCGAGATCCCCTATCCGGTGTCTAACACTCATCTTGGAACCTTAATCCAAGTCGTTCAGCCATTGTCATAGATATCGTGATATTTTCGAAAGTATCACAATATTAACAAGCAAAATAAGAAAATTAAAAAAAATGAAAAAAAATCATAGCTTTTTTTAAATGAGAATAAATTTATCATGTTATCTTCACGACTTTTCCTGTTTTTTCATTTTTCTCTTTTCTTAACATTAATATTGTCATGGATTCATATTTACACCTAAATGGAATTATTTGGCTTTATTTTTATATCATTGAAACCTTACTTTTAACATTTTTTAGGTTGAGCTAATGTCCTTAGCTTCTCATTCGTTGTGTTTTTACTTAATTTTATTTTTTCATTTTCCAAGGCTTTCCTAACAAAAACAATATTACCGAAAAATACTTGAGAAAAACACCACCATTGGAAACTCAAGAACGATATTTGTGGCAATGGTTTAATTATCGCTTCCAGCCAAAGGAGACATTCCATTTGAACAACACAAAATGAAATGTGTATGTACACTTCTCCCCGCTCACATGCTATGGGAGCAAGGTGTTGGTGCTGGTGTAGGTGCAGATACAGCAATTTTTCAATAAAATTTAGATGTGGGTGTGGTGATTAAGTGTATATATATAGTTACTTAACTATTTACGAGCTTCATTTATCTATATTTATATATAAACTTTTTGTATTGTCCAAATTTTAGTCTGTTGTACATTTCAAATGGCCAGTTTTGCCCCGACTCAGCTACTTGCATGGGACGCACTGTCTCAAAAAAGCACCAAAACCAATACCAACATCAACATGGGTCCAGCAGTTTAGGAGTACCCATACGCAATGTTGTAAAAAGCGTAACATAAGCCGTATCGGTTTGGCTTTAAGATACGTTGTATCGTAAAATATTGTAATGTATCGTAACAATATTGTTTTTAAAAAAAATCAGAAAAAATATAAAAATTTCTAAAAAATACAAAAATAATAATAAAAAATCAATAAAAATTACCGTATCATACCTGTATCGTGTCGTATCGTAACTGTATCGTAACGTATCGTGTCGTATCGTAATTGTATCGTAACGTATCGTGCCGTATCGTAACTGTATCGTTGTCATATCGTAAATGTACAATACGAGGGGTGTATCGTATAGTATTTTACGTTCGATATGATACGTATCGTACGATACGGCTCCATATCGTACGATACATACAACACTGCCCCTACGACATAGTGATACATAACTACATACTGGTCTCAATTTCATCCATCCAACTGTTGTCTTCTCAATGTACCTTCATCATTTCCACCATTAGAGTTAAGAGAGAAGGATATAACATGGGCAATGCAGTACCATCTAAATAATTAAAAAATTAAAAGTGTGCCTAAGTGCTGGACTAAGCACCGCAAATAACATAGATGCCATGTTGAACAACATCGACATCAAGTTTCCAAAATATTTTTGTTTGTTTTATTTCCTAATATATTGACCAGTGTTCAGCTTTACCTAAAACCCCTGATTTGGACCTTCTCTCCTCTCTTTTCTTTCCCCTTTATTGTTTTCTTTTATTGAGTAGCAACAAAGAACCTTTAAATTTCCAGCCTACGTCTATCTAGTGCTTCAATTACACATGTGGTCATTGCACATTGAAAATAACCATCAAGTTATCATGAAATGGCATTCTAATTTTGTGTCTCCAAATTGTTCCTCAGCTTGATTAGAAGATATGTCACTATAAAAATGTTAAATGTCACAGTTATAATTTCACAATGGTTTCATTCCAAAAAGAAACGTCTATCAAACCTCAGCATACCTCCACAAAAAATAGTAAAGGATTTCGCATGGGAAGGAAGTAGCAAGCAAAAATACATGAACACAGCATTCAAAAGAACTAAGCAAAAATAGTTGAAACTTGAAATCAAGGCCCCACAACAACATAAAGTAGTGCTTGCAAATTAACATTATCAGACAACAATCAAGATAAAATACAATTGACTTATCCAAAGGATAATGCTCAAAAAAGCATAAAGAAGTTCATGAAATACTTTCGCAAAAAAGAAAGATATATTAATAATGTAGTAACCACAAAGTTTAAATACCGATGCACTGCATAAGAACTACACTTCTGACAAATGATAAAACAATCAGAGAAGCGCGATCCACCACAAGTTTCACAAACAAGTTCCTGCATTACAATTTAATGATTAAAATGTATCATTCAACAATATTAACAAAAAAATTATATTAACATTATATGCAAAGACAAATTTCAAATAAAAAATGTAATGACTTCAAGGAAGAAACCTATTATCAAATGTAGCAATAAAAAAAATCGATGTGTCCATAGTCATAAAAGATACATTTTAAAAAAAACAATAAATAAGTCGGTCATTTGAAACTATAAAAAAAGTCAAATTCGTGTTTTATTGGTGTTACCATAAGCAATGTTATCTGTATCACAGATAAAGGAAAGACATAATGCATAAAGGTGGTTATTAAGCTTCAGCGAGAAAGAGAAGACGTGCAGGTGCAAGTACAAGTATAACTTAAGATACGTGGAAGGAGCAGTGGTCATACCACTTGTACTGATGGTAAAGTACCAACTAGGAGGTCGAATATTGGATTCTACTTGATCAAGAATTTCTTCCCCATTTATACTACTGCATGAGCGTGAAATTCGTATAGCCATGTGTACGAGGGACATTATCAACGCAGCAAATGATACCATAGGAAGGTGGTTCTGTGATGCATCCATTCTCTTTAATACAACTAACTCTTATCATTTTCAACCTACAACAAATGTGATCACTTTTTGTATGCCAAGGGTATAAAATACCTTCTTATCATAAATTGCAAGGTAAAACTTTTAATGATGCAATTAGAGATATCAAAGCATATTGTGTGGACTGAACTGAAGAGCTGGAAACACACGATAAAGTGTAATGGCAAATGGGTGCACAAATATCAAGTACAGAACATTCATAAACTTCCTTGTATATTTCCCCTTAGGTACAATGAACATAACATTGATAAGCAACGCCTTCAAGGAAGCATCAAACTCATTTGATCCCATCAGCCTTGGCAATTTTGATGTATTAGATCCCTGTATTGAAAAACAACCATGAACCATCTATGATCCTTGATGAGGACGACCTTGATTTTCTAAACATTGAATAAGCAATATAGTTTTTTGAAAGAAAGAGAGGCTGGAGAGCAATGAAATGTTGGTGAGATTTCAACAAAATAGATTAAAACATATAATGAAAAAAATGAAAATGAGGATGAAGATCATGACGCAAATGACGAGGAATATGATTATCGTTGAATCGTGAAAGATGATAATTATATGTTTTGAACTTATAAATAGTGATGTAATACTTTAATATATTGTGATGGATGTTTAACTTTATTATGTTATTTTGAATGTGTTGTTGATATATTATAATAACCTATGAATGATGCATTATGAATGTTCTTTATGTATGATGATTTTTTATATTGATTACATTTTTATAGATTTTTTTATTTTATTTATCTTTTCAAATTTTCTTTATTTTATAGAATTTTTTTATATTTTTAAAATTTCAAAAACTAATTATACAATACCCAACGATACATTGGCGATACCGATACGTTATGATACGCCAAATAGGTCAATCCAACCAATATACGTTAAGATATGTCTTTTACAAAATTGACTAAAAGCATTAAATGAAGGAACAAAGTTAGTGCAAAAATATCAACTTTGTTTGGATAACAAAAAAAACTAGGGACCCTTCATGACTTAATCTAATTAACAAAACAAAACAAACTAAGTGTTGCGGACCGACTATGTCTGGCCCAGCTTCGGCATTGTTTGGGAAGCATGTGGGATCCAATCAAACGTTAAGTCAAGCAGAAAGCAATGCATTTGGAATGCGCAGCGTGGCGGTGCAAAGACAAATCATATAAGTGAGTCTTGGTCATCAATCTCTTGAAACGTGCAAGTCCGTCGTTGGGGAATCGATAGGTTCCCCACGCGTATTGCTTGAATACGCACGGGGTCACACGTGGGTTAGGGGCAATTCCCTCGGTAGACGCATATGTTGTGTCCAAAAAGGCGTAGAGTCACGCAAGGGCGAGCAAGTGAAAGCTCGACGACTAGTAGCGATGGTCGGCCGCATTACTTAATGACATATAGTCGACAACTGGCTTCGGTCAGGGACTTCCTCCCAATTGATGTCTACCTCCACCCAGATTTCGTATGAAAGTAGATAGGCACTTGGAGGAATTACAGTGTTCTGATAGGGCCTCATGGCCACGGTTTGCCAATGGTCTACTGTGTAATAATCCTGAGTGATGTTGTGCCGAGTGTCTAAGACTCCTCGTCCACTCCATAATCCCAGAAGATTGATGAAAGCTTCCGCTACACTAAAATTGAGTTAAGGTTGGCTGAAAGCTTGGGAAACCTTCAGTGCCATACGGGCCAAATAGGCTTGAAAAAGTCAGCCCATGAAAAAATAGTATCAGAGTAGGACAATTTCTCGGAAAGAACTTAAAAGATGAGAACGATGCAAAAGATACAATCAACAAGTTGTTCTAAATAAGATTGGCTTGTTGCTAGTGCCCTATAATTTGGGTATGTTCGTTGGACACTGGTTCAAGTGGCTGTGTTGGTGTTGACCAAATGGAAATCACACGTTCCGAAGATAGTATCTAGGTATCAAGACCAGAAAGACCATGAGGAACCGTTTGTTAATGCAAATAGGGTGAGAGGCCCAACCTGAAAAAAGATTGTCCAAGAGAGCATGGGCCCTTAGCGTTGTTATGGCTTGAAGAAGCAAGAATGTTGGTTGGCAACACATCTTAGAAATTTGATAGTTAGTGGTCGTCGGATATGTTTCAAACTTTACTAAAGAAAATGCAGAAAGTGACAAAAAAGTGAGAAGAACCGAAAATAGACTAGAGGCAAAACACCCGATAAAATAAGTAGCCGAGACGTGACAAATGCGTCAAGCAAACGGATGGTGGCTCAATTGAATGAAATAAAGGGGATGGTTGCGGAGTTTCTCTCACTCGAGACAGGTCGCTGAGGGCATCGACGATTTTGTGGTGGGAGAATGTTGCAGACCGACTATGTTTGGCCCCGCCAAGCCAACAATATGAGATGCTGCTTGGCCAGCTTCGGCATTGCTCGGGAAGCATGTGAGATCCAATCAAACTCTAAGTCAAGCAAAAAGCAATGCACTTGGAATGTGCAGCGCGGTGGTGCAAAGACAAAGCGTATAAGTGCATCTTGGTCATCAATCCCTTGAAACGTGCAAGTCTGTAGTTCGAAATCGATGGATTCCCCACGCGTAGTGTTTGGTTGTGCACGGGAGTGCACGTGGGTTAGGAGCAATTCCCTCGATGGACGCATATGCTACATTGACAATCGCATAGAGTAACGCGGGGCGAGCAAGTGAAAGCTCGACGACGAGTAGCGATGGTCGGCCGCTTTACTTAATAACATACAGTCAACAACCGACTTCAATTGGAGGCTTCCAATGAAAGTCTACCCATACCCAGATTTCGTATAAAAGTAGACAGGCGCTTGGAGGAGTGGGTGTTCTGACATGGCCTCATGGCCACGGCTTGTAGATGGTCTACTATGGGATAATGTAGGGTGATGTTGTGCCAAGTGCCTAGCACTCACTCGTCTAGTCCATGGTCCCAAAAGATTGATGAAAGTTTCCGCTACACTAAGATTGAGATAAGACTGGCCAAAAGCTTGGGAAACATTCAGCGCTGCGTGGGCCAAATAAGCTTGAAAAAGTCAACCCATGACACTAAGAATCACTTTGCTAAAACAAAAACAACCAATAACCTAAGAAGACAATCAAAATAAAGCCAACCCCAAATATCATACATGACCTTATTAACCTAATTCTAACAACTATGATCTCAAATAAAAGGAAACATCTTTGTATTTCTTCATAAATGTTGACCAATGAGCATTAATGAAAATTGAAATCACTTGCATTATATCAATAATAGATTATAAAGATTTAGATATTGCAATGTGCTATGACATACAATGTTGCCTATATCATATGATACAAGCTCTTATTATACAATACTTATCATATAAGTTTACAAAATATATTTTCATGTTTATGACCACATTTTTCATGTGTAACACAAGCGTATCGGTGAACATTGTAAAAGGCATATTGTAAAGCGTATCGATCAAACTAACCTTTACACTAATTGTAGCATATAGAAAATGTATCAAAATGTACCTTAAAATTATTTAAAATTTTATAAAAAATATTTAAAAAAATATGAAAAAAAGAAAGAAAAAAGCCAAAAAAAACTTGAAATTTCAAGAAAACGTGTTTGATAAACAGAACTCATCACAAACATAATAAACATTCATGAATTATAATTCATAAACAACAAAAACTTCAAAATCATTTACATAAAAACACATAATTCATAAAATTCTCTGCCAAATACAAATTGAAATTATGTTTATGATTCAGTAACATCATGATCATTATCAATCAATACGATAATCATTAATTTTTATTTTTCTTCATTATCCCTCAAACTAGTGATTTTACCATAAAATAGATGATTTCTTGTGATTTTTTTTTTAAATAGCAAAAACTTGGCCTCCAAAGCTTCTTAAAAACCGTTGAAAAAAAAAAAAGAACTTGTATCAACTGATATGGAAGCCATACCATAAAATATGGCCAATACAAGCACGAGGTATGATGCTTTCAACCATAGTCACAAATCAGGTTTCAGAGTTTTAAACGGTGAGGTTTTTCTCGAATATAATACGGCGAGCTTGAAAAAATGGGAAAAATAATATAAATTTTTAAAAAATTTCAAAAACTAAAAATGAAGAAAAGTAAAATAAGTGAGAAACTAATAACATAAACATCAAAAAATAAGATAAGTAGATTTGCAACAAATAAAAAATAAATAAATTGTTTGGCATTAAAAAATTAAAAAAGTGAAAAAAAAACGTGCTAAAAAGCGCCTTTTTGCTATTTAATGTTTTTTTTTAACACATTTTTTTATGTTTTAAACAGCCATCGAATTTATCACATTTTTTCACTTTTGTTCACTTTTTTTAATAAAAAAAGACATTTTCTGTGACTTTGCAGTTTCAGGCTTTCAGCCAATCCACATCTATATTTGTGTGGCATAAACTGAAAGCAAACGAGAGCTCAGTCTCCAAATCTGGATCAAAACATTTTGGCTCCTTGACAACACAAGCAAGATTATGTATTGGATCATGACAACCATAGGGACATGTGAAACCAATAAAATTGAAGATATTATAGGACAAACATACAATAAACACAAAAACAACTATTTCATTTTGCAAACTAAAATATCACAAAAAATCTACCAGAAATATATCATAATAAAGCTTTCGTCTTAAAGTAAATGCAACATCACAAGGAAAAACTCAATGAAAGAGTGATAAGAAGAAAGAGAATGACACTAACCATGAAGAAACGACGTTGAACCCCACAACAAAGAATGCGTTGCGCAAAGGTAAACCCTTCCAACCTAGAAGGGAAAGGAAAACAACCCAAATCCATTCAATAAGCAGAAGATTTAATGAGCAGAAGAGCAACCACAGAAGAAAGAAAAAGACCCACACACAACTAGGGCAGAAGGAAAAAAGGAAAACAAAGACAAGAAAGCAACCCAACACCCAATGTCCTTAAGCGGAAAAGTAACCAACGCTGCTTAACCAGAAGAAAGCAGCAGACCATGAAAAAGTACAATCCGCTGCTTCGTTTGAAGGAAGTGGCTGTGGTAGTTTCTGTTTAACCGCAAGGGTAGTACATAGTTTTCTCATAAGAAAATGATGTATAATGTAGCTGGGCAGATTTTCAAAAAATGAAGGTATAGAAACACACTCATAACCAATAGAGAACGAGAGAAGGAACAAAAAGAACCCACAATCAAGAACGCCCAAACAGAACAGAAACTCTCAAACCAGGGAAGGAAGAGAAAAAGGAATGCAAGATGAAAAAGACAAAAGACCAAGAAAAAACTTATCTATCTCACTCACTCTCTACGGACTTCCCCGTGAAGAGACAGTTAGAAGAAAGAGAACGACGAAAGAGGGAAAGCCCTGACCACCAGTACCACCCCTCTCCCAAGTTAGGCTCCGCCCCTCCGACGTCTATTTACAGAGAGAAAATCAAATGCCGCCCTCGCTCTTCCCATCAGCGCGAAAGAAAGGCCGGCGCTATATACTAGCTTCACCCTCTCCGACGGGAAACCCACATTCGCCCCTCTTAAGGCCGACCTCCGTCGCCAGTATGAGCCCCATAACGTCGCACCCTTCTGCGCTAACCGCTTAGACGCTGGACCTTCCTTCTTTGGTGACAGAGACCGATCACGCTGCAGGTTCGCCGATTGAAAGGGCTTTCGGCGGGGGTCCCAAACTACCTGAAAAATGATAACATTTCAAATTTTAATGGAAACGAAAACTATGGTGAAAATATTTATTTTGATTCCGCTTGTCATCACAAGTTGTTGAAGCCCGATCCATTTAAACTTCGTAGAAGTAACATTTTCCATCTTTTGCATTTTATTTGAAAATAAATGGTCATCGATTTTCCATCGCTTTCCTTCTAGATTAGAAATCTGGAAATTCTACGTCTTTATGGAGGTTTGCAAACAAGGAAATATTGGGAAAAGGAATCGCCTTTTACTATTTTGGTGCTAACTTTATTGTACCTTCGTCTGTTGGAATTTTAATTTTTAGTAGCATGTTTCTATTGATACAAACCCGAGCGCGCTCCACGTTTCCAAAAGTAATGGACTCCCGCGCCACTTTTGGAATGATGTTCAAATTTGAACTTCGCTTTCCCGATAAGTTTTTTAGTAATGCTATTAATTGACTTGACGTTTCGTAAATCAAATGTTTGTTGGAGGAATTTGCTGAACCGTGGCAGAGTTAAAAACTTTGAAGGCTTAATTATAGTTTTAAATGTTTTTAATACTAAATGAAATATAATTTTTCAAAAAAAAAATCCGAAATAGGCTAAGGGATTATATGAGCCATACAACTTATAAAATAAATTACACATGTATCTGGGTGAATTTAAATGGAAAAAATGGTTGTAAAAAAGAAAATGCAAAAGAGTTAGGAATAAAACAGAACGGTAGTTGGAAAAACTTATCCCTACGGATTTGTTGAACCCACGTTTTGAGGGGAAAAAGAAGTACTGTTCATTATTTTAGTTATTATAAATAATTTCAACAACCTTAATTGTAAAACATGCTATGTGCAATCAAAAACTATTTTTTATTATCAAATTAATGCACGTATGTGATTTTTTTTTTCTTTTAACCATTTAATACTTCTGATGGTTTTATATGTGTCTCGCATCATTTAGACTAGTATATAATATATAGTGGCTTTCAAAGTGACAAACATCACTATGACACTTTTCAGTTAATTTCATCTCTTTTATTTTTAAATAACAATAATAACAACAATAAGTACTTGTAGATAATATTAACGAAAGTTTGGCATAGTTTCCAACCAAACAAAAACCAAGTTTCAAAAAGTGAAAGCGTGGCTTTTGACAAGTCATCCAAAATCATAAACTTAGTTTGCAAAGCTCAATAAAAAAAAAAAAGGTTTTCAGAAAACCGAAATTTTCAAAGTATTATCCGTTTACTTTCCTGTGTTAAAGTCTTGGTCGTGAAAGGCCATGCTTTTATTAGTGCTTTTGTCATGTATAGGTTAAATGAAATATCTCAATAAGTGAGCATGTTTTCGTTATTTCAGTAAAGCTTGGGCTGAGTTCGTAAAGTTAGGGAATGGATGTATAGCGGAGAGGGTATGAGGTTGACGGCTAGGGCACCGGATCCCTTCTCTCTCTCTCTCTCTCTCTGCAACTCTCGAGCTCCACCCGCCACCGTTTCCATTCTACCCGCTAGGTCTCTCTCTCTCTCACTCACTCTCTTCTCTCTGTTTATCTACTCCCCTGTGTGGCACCAGCGGTTGGATAAAAGAATCAGGGAAAACGACAGCTATTGTTGATCTTGGAGCGGAGAGGCCTAATTTTGCTATCTTTCTGTTGATATGTATTATTTTCTTTTTGACTCCATGGCTGCACATCATGTTGTTGCTTCTTTTCTGTAATTTAGCATTCCACGTTACATCGCACAACTTCATAATCATTTTTATCGTTTTGATTGTTCATGTGGGTTGATATATTTTTCTCTTCGCTGTTCTATCCGAGTAATCACAAACTTCCAACCCCCTTCCAAACGCGTCAAATTCATCATCCGAAATTGATTATTTACCTCAGATTATTTGTTTATAACTAATTTTCGTTTGTAGCGTCTGCGTCTGCCTTCTTGTGTTTGTTGATTACTAGTAGCCAATGAATTTTGCGTTGCTTGTTGTGGTGTAAACCTTTTCTAGTTTTGTTTCTGAATTATATTGATTCGAGTCTTGTCCCCACCCTTCTGTGGGGTATTACACTTTAGCATGCCTCAGCTTCTTTGATCCACTGGATTCTACACATACTTGTTTGTTTCAACTTCTTTAAGCTTTTCTTCCTTCGCCTTTTCAATGTTTGATTGATTCAATTAACGATTCCGTCCGTTCCGAATATTACTGATGTGCCGTGGAATGGTTAGAGATGTAATCGTCGTTTGGGTCTTGTAACCTTTTTCTTCCATATAGTTGCTTTATATAAGTGTTTTGTTTTTTGACCCTTGTGATCATGCTCTCTTTCATTGCGAATTTAGTACCGAGTGCAATTTCCCATGCTTGTCTATGAACTCTTGTGATGACGTGTTTGTTTATATGTCTGGCGGTACTAACTGTTACTATTATCGTTGTTGTTATTGATGATGTTGCTGTTGTGGGACATCGGTTCTTGTTAAGAGATGTTCCGCTGATAGTTCCACTTATATATCTTACTTACTTTCGCATACTGAGTTGCCTTTTGTTGATCGTAGTTTCTGGAACTGATCTACTGTGAGAACTTTAAGACAATGTCTGAATCACTAGAAGAATTTCGATGCTTCATTGGGGGCCTGTCATGGTCAACATCTGACAGCTCTTTGAAGGAAGCATTTGAAAAATTTGGCCATCTTGTGGATGCAAAGGTAATTTTAGTTCTTCACCCTGATTAGTTATTGCATCACCATAGAGTGGTGTGATTTATTCTATTATCTATAAAAACATCTTGTTCTTGGGAGCATGGTATGCATGTGTGCATGGATGGTCCTCTTGTTGGCCAATGAGTTTCAATTGATGGATTGCAGTATGGTTGATTAAAGTTTGGTTCTTTAGTTTACATTGATAGCTTGATGTTTCTCTTGGTACAGGTGGTTGTTGATCGGTTCTCTGGTCGTTCTCGTGGCTTTGGTTTTGTTACCTTTGATGATGAGAAGGCTATGGAAGATGCAATACGAGCAATGGATGGCATGAGTCTCGACGGTCGATCTATTACCGTTGATAAGGCTCAACCATCTGGTAGGGATCGTGATGGTGGCTCTTACCGCGATCGTGACCGTGGTGGTCGTGATCGCGGCCGCGATCGTGACTATGGTGGCAGAAGGGGACCTGACAACCGGGGAGGGTGCTTTAAATGTGGTCAGCAGGGGCATTTTGCTAGGGAATGTCCATCTGGTGAAGGGGCTTCTGATGACAAATATGACAGTGGCAGGGAATATGGTCGGGGTAGTGGAGGTGGCAATCATTATGGTCCTGATCGCAATGGTGATCGTTATGGTGGGCGCAACAGGGATGGAGGTAATGGTGGCGGGAATGGAACTGACCGTTATGGTCGTGATCGTTCTGGCCCATATAAACGACCTGGTGCAGGGGGCTATCGTTCTTAGCTGTTTACACATGGTATGTATTCATAGTAGGATGTCAGATACTGCCTTCTACTAGGTTGTCTATTGATCTTTTAAAATAATACTTTTCTTTTTGTCTTTCTGCAGCTTTGTGGAACTCATGGTGTTTTTGCTGCTGGCAACTGCAAGGAACTTTTGTTTTCTATAACTGGAAATTACAGATTATCCTTGTGCCAATGTGTGAGATGATCTAGTTTGCATGCTTTTTTGCTGTTATGTGGCTGGAAAGGAAACTGCACTGCTTTGTATGGTTGATTATATGGTGCTTCCTCAGGTGCATTCTTTTGCTTGTGTGCATCACAAATATTTCGTTAAAATCTGAATGTTATCACTGCTGTCAGTACCCACAATGCTGCTACATCCTATTATTTCCACATTTGGTCTTTGATTTTTATTCCACTGGATGTTTAGCAGTCTCCCCATTAATTAAGCAGTCCCCATAGTCAGTCCTACATAAGTAAGGGGCAGATAAACAATGTCAGAAGCAGCATTGGACATGGATACTGTGCTTTCTCTGCCTTTGTCAGACATAGTTCTAATCAAATTGTCCAAGGTAGGGACTATGTCACATGATTGCTCCTAAATGATTGCCACACCCTTGTTGGATAATCCGTGTTGATGCTGGTGCTGGTGCTTTTTCAATACATGTCCAGTGCGGTCAGCCAAATCGGCAAAAAATGACCATTTTAAATATGCACTTGACTAAACTAACTCTTTGCACCCGCAGTTTTTTTTTTTGTTTTGAAAATTGTCGCATCCACACCCGCAGTCCACACTGATGTGACATAGGATAAGGAGCAATGGTAAAATTTTGTGCTTTTATTTTACTTTTGTCGAAGCAATCTTTCTTAGTTGGTCATCAAAATGATTTTAATTTATGTTGATGTTTTTGCAGGCTTGATGCATTTTCCAGTGTTTTTGGATACATGCTTTAGGCTTGGGTTTCTAATCACATTGGAAATGTTATTCTGATGCGTGCATTGGTTTTTTTGAAACAAAAGTTCTAAAAGTTGTGCTGTGGGCAACCTGGGCAGTGTCTATTACCAAAGGTTTATCACCTTTATTAGATTCTTCTTGTGGCTATCCTGCTTTGATATAGTTGAAAGGTGAGGTTGGTCACTGCGATATTCTGGAGGTAGCATAGTTGCCCACTGCTTCAAAACGACCTCAAATTATTCCCCTCCTGCATTACACTATTGTCGAGATTGCCCCCCTGGCTGCAATGGATCAGCTGTCAACCAAATATTTGTGTTCGGTACTAGTTTGAAGGAGAATTTTGAAAAGCCTTTATGCCCATGGTAGTTACAAAAGATTGTCTCCAGGTCTCTTGTTCTTTGAGCATCTCGTTCACCGGTCAGCTTTCTTGGGCAAGGATTCTTTGGTCAGCTTCCCTGGTGCATGGTTTCTTTCACTGTTTATGGGTTGCGAGCGGACAAACAAATCTGTTTAAAACTTGTTCTGTGGATGTGTATTTATTGCCAAAGAAGAATTCCAGAGTCATACTACCGGTGCCTCAGCCTTGAGATGGTCTACCTTTCTCAGACTGGTGGCCAGTGATGCTGTTTGTGATGTTTCAGAACAGGTACATTTATTCTATATAAAATTGCTCTGCGACTTGACTGTTTAATTCATTGTTCACACTGCTTCTTGAGTGCCCCTTTATGAACTAATCTAATTTAGATGTCGTGGGTATTCCACTTTCATTGTTCAGATTCCAAAGCAATTGTCTATGTTGTGTTTTGCATCTCTCTCTTTCGTGTGTGTTGTGTGTCTGTGTTCGTGTCATGTGATGGTTGGTGATTACAGTGCTTTATCTAGTTTGCACAATTTTAGCCAAAAAATTAAGATTAGAGTACTGATTGTTTGAGAGGCTCATTGCCCTACCACTAACAGTTCGAGCGGTGGTAAACATTACTAGGAAAATTTTACTGGCCTTCCCAGTAAAATTAAAGAATTGTGACAAATAACTGGTGCAAAAATTTAGATAAATTTGAGGCGATTCAAAACCTCATAAGTGGGAGGTTTTGGGAAATTCATGTCATCATCTTTTGTCACATTGCTGAATTTTCTGAAAGACCTTCGAATGGCCGATCAATTATCTCTATGGGTTGTCAACTTTTCATTTTTATGCAAGTCTGACAGCCCCGTAGTTTTCCGCAGTGTTTGCAGAAAACCGACTTGAGTAGGCCAAGCGGACTTGGATCGAAAGCAAGTTGCCAAGGGCTTTGCGTGTCATATACAACTTATTTTTAACATTTAAATACTTTTAAAGTTTTCGTATTTTAATAACAATAATTTTCCCTAATTCATAACTGGTTCAGTTGAGGTACTGAATCTGCGATTCACTGAATTGGCAGCCCGGTGAATTTGATTAAGTTTTAAATTTTTTGCGACAATGGGTTTTAGGAACGATTTCTATCCCTTTCTGGCTGTTTACAGGAAAAGCCTTGTCTTCAGTTTGAAAGAACTTGAGAGTTCCTGTCATGGTTAGAATCTTGCAGATTCGTATGGACAATTGTTCAAGTTGGCTCTCTCCGAGCAGATTCGCTGGTTCATCGTAATGTTTTGTTTGTCGTCGGTCCAAATCCAGACAATGATCAGTTGAACCATTTAGGCCTTTGGTGTTCCTAGTCTGCGCCATTTTCCTTGTTCGGACTCAAACCCTGCTGTAGTTTTCAACACCTTCGTCTCTTTTGACTAAAGAATTTCAAAGCAAAGAGATGACAATGAAAACCGATTTATTGAATATCTTAGAACTGGTCTCCAGTCGTCTGGAAGATTGCCTGATTGGGTATCATCGGAATCATGAGCAGGAAGATAACTTCACGTCAAGGAAATGACATCGATATCGTGATGTTTGCTTTGCCGCGGAGGACGGGAATTGCCGTCGAAGCACCTTCAACTATAAGCTCCTTTTGGCTGAAAGAGGGCTAGTAGTCAGGACGTCAGCTTCTTTCGCCATACAGTGATTTTAACTTTTATTCCGTTCCCGCCGATTGGAGCTTCCAGTGGTGCCTTTGTTGAGCCTATTTTCTGAGCAGATATTTAATTGACACGCAGCGTCCCTGCACGAAGAGTGTGGTTTTGGAGCTGCCATACTTTTCATACGACTAAGAGGAAACAAAAGTCTTCATCATCTTCTTGGCCAACCTCTCTTCAAAGAGATTGCCTACCACCATCTCAGTATCTCCCTCACTGATGATGGCTGCGTCCATCTTTCATTTTCATACCAAACTCGAATCCAACGAAATGTTGCAGTTATATATATATATATATATATATATATATATATATATATATATATATATATATATATATATATATATATATATATATATATATATATATATATATATATATATATATGCGTCGGTGACCCTTAATTAAAAGATTTTAAAGTTTTATTATCAATGCCCTTTAACCATAATTTTTTAACTTCGCCCCCCTGGAGAGGATGAAAGTAAAAAAGGCGGGGCTTCAACTCTTGCTCAACGGTGGGATGCTCCTCATGCTCCGCTAACGAAGACTTTACTTGGAAGTGTTGCACTTTTTGAGGAGATCGTCATAAGTGTGGCAGATCAAGCCATCCGAGATTAATAAGAATATGAGCTTAGTACCCTAATCTCAAATAGCGGTCAAACTAATTGTACATGATTTGTTATTGTTGCCTGATCATAAGCCCAAGTGAATTGGTGTTTTCGGTGGTACTGGAAGTATTGTACTGTCTTTGAAAGGATTAATTAGTTTTTTTGAAAGGTCGAAATTTGAGTTACTACATAGTAGCGCCTTTCAGTAAAAACTTTAACTTTTTGTCCCCCCGGCCCATAATTCATTCCCCGGCTACTGGGTAGTCCAATGCGTGGACCAGTGGCAAAGCTACATATAGGCAAGTATCGGCAATTGTCCACCCCAGCCCCACAAAATCTCATCATTTTCATATTGCTAGTTTAAAATTTTGCTCATTTACATGTAACACTACCCCTTAAGGTGTTAGCATGTTTTAACTGATGCCCCTTAGTCCAAAATTCCTGGTTCCGCTGCTGGCGTGGACCCAATCTGACTAGAACTAGCCATAGGTTCGGATCAAGTGGCCCCAACCTATCAGCATTTGTATTTCTTAATCCTCCCTCCTGATGGATTCCTCCGTCCTAAGTCCTCCACCGTCATGCACTGTGTTTACTCAAAAGGATCGCCCACACCAGATCTGCTCCTCAAATCCTTGTTTCACTTACCTTTCCTGCTTGGTGAAGCTGAAGGCCAGAACCTATGGATTCGAGGTAACTTGTTGACTCATGTGCTGAAAATCTCTCTCGCACCAAGTGATGGGTAGTGCAACCTGTTGGGTTGGGTGACATGTTATAGTCATGTCCTTAGTTCCAATCTTGAAGGGTGCTATCATGATGGTATTAAAGAATGTTGAACTTGGGATTTGGGGTGCCATTATGGAGGTTAAGTGGATTGGTTATTGTCCCTCTCCCTTTCCCTGGTTGAAAAAGAATATAAAAGAACCACAGTAAACAAAGAAAATGCAATGAAAACTTATTTTCATTATCCCTTTCCCTGGTTGAAAGAGAATATAAAAGAACCAAAGTAAACAAAGAAAATGCAATGAAAACTTATTTTCATTAAACAAGCATGATTCTTTTCTTGAATCTCTTTAGAAACGGTTATCTTTCAACCTTATCGTTTACAACCTCGATCTCCACCCTCTGTGTCTCATGTTTGAGACCCAAGCCCCCCTCATGATGTCTAGCCCAATGGCAAACAACTGAGCCAACACCAATGCAGGGATTAAATGCGTCACACAAGATATCTAACGCTATCAAACAAGACCTTCACAACAAAGGAAATGTTGTTATTGCTAATGATAACATTGTTGCTCATAAGGAAATGATATCTGTGGAGGTAAAGATGCCAACGAAAATAATAATGACATTGTTAACAAAAAGGGTCATTGACTGGCAATGCAAAAAAGTTAGGAGAAGTATCTCGAAATTTTTATAAAAAGAGACTATAAATATTAAATCTCAAACCACGTTGAATCTCACGCTTTTATCATTTTTATATTTTTTAAATGTGGTATCAGAGGAGGAAGATTCCGACATTGCGCATGCAAAGCAGATTAATCCAAACCCTTAAGCGATGCTCAAGTTACGGTGAAAAATACAAGGATGGACAATGATGAACACTACTTAATCAAGAAGATTTATGCTTCAATGAAGGTCTCCAGATGACCAAAAGATCGCTAGATTCTTCAACATGGTGATGACTCAATCCATCTTCACAAAACAGTTATGGCAAACTTGGACTTTCTGAATATATCATCCAATTTGAAGGAGGATGAAAATAAAAGGATTACCCAAAGTATCTAATGTTATCAAATATGATCTTCATAACAAAATGGATGTTATTTTTTTTTAAAGACAATATGTGAACCATAAAGGAATGATATGTGGAGATAAAAAAAATCAATGAAAAATAATAATGACATTGTTATCAACAAGGAGTTATCGACCTTCTATTGCAAAAAAAAAAGTTGAAATATCTCTTGGACTTTCCAAATCCATCTTCAAGTTTAATAGAGGATGAAACTGAAAAAACATACCCAAATTCTCTAGCATTGTCATACATTATTTTTCAATAAAAGGAATGTTATTATTGTTAAAGATATGTTGTGACTCATAAGGGAATGATATCTATGGTGAAAACGATGCCAACAAAAATAATAATGAGATTGTTATCAACTTCAAAGATTATCGACCAGGCATTACAAAAAAATCATGAGAAATATTTAGAGATTGTTGTAAACAGAGACTATAAATACCAAACCTCACACCAATCAATCCTTAAGGTCGAGGTGGCCTTCTGTAGTGGAAAGGCATCTCAAGTCTCTTACTTTCCTTATTTTTTATGGTCACGTCCTTTCATATTGCTGTTCCTAAAGCACTCTCCTATCTTCTCACGCTTGATCAGCCGAAAGAGTTTATACTCCTGAGTTTTAAATATACATTTCTTAAATTAGATCTACATATTGATAATGTATGTTTATGTCGATTTCTAAAATTTTTTACATGAAAAAACATCTTAACGTAGTTTTCCCAAGAGATTAATGATGGTGAGACATCCAGTTCCGGTTCACTTTACTCGATCGTACATGGTAATTTGTCGTATGCATATAACTTTTTTCTTAATGAACTTTTGTTGATTTGATCTTGTGATCTGTGATTTAATATTCGCTTACTGGGGACCTTTCCATATCTCTTCTTATGATTGGTTTAGTAGGGAAGATGATATTTTAACATGAATCAAAATTCATCAGATCATATTATAACCAGAAAAACTTGGTAAAAATGTAGAGAGTTTAAATTAAAAAACCCGTGGTTTATCACAAAGAAGAAACGCTGCCAACCCCATCAGTTCGTCGGTACGTTGGCCTTAACCATGGCGTCCTCGATGAGAAAAATGGTTGCAGGAATGGCCCAGGTAAGTCTGATCATAATTAACCTCCATGTGGGCTGAGCGCCTGAGCCTCGTGAAGGAGCCAGGCTGCTTGAAGAAAGGAATGTGATGAAGTGGAGAAGATTGCTGCAGAAAGGCAACAATCATATTTTGAGATACGTAGACTCGGTGCAAATTCAAAAAGAAGCAACAAGGTGATGAATGCAAACTTCCTAGATTTCATGACTATAGTCTATAGTCCACAAATACTCTCCCATTAATTAGAACTGTAACAGAACAAAATGTTCATCTGAACAAATATAGCACTGGCTTTCACAATAACAAACAACGCTGTTTATGAGCTTAAACACAAAGCATGTCTACCGCGGAACTCTCAGTTTTCACCTACTTTTATTGTATTCTTGAGCGTAGAACGTGGTTGCCCGGGGAACTGTTGTGCGACGTGAATGTTCAGATCGGGCCAGGGAAACTTCCTACCGCAGCAATCATCTCCACTTCATCACCTTCCTTTCTTCAATCAGCTTGGCCCCTTAAAGTGGCTCAGCCCACATGCAGCTTATGATCAGACTTACCAGGGCGCTAAATGTGATTTGGAAAGAAACATATATCAGAGCTGTTGTTTTCTTATTTAAATAATGTTTTTTAATAGCAAAAAAACGAACAATTCTTCTAACATCAAAATTGTGATAGCAATATCAATTTTTTTTTTTACAAAAATGATTTGAAATAAACATTATTTATATTAGAAGGTTCATATTTTGTTCAAAAATGCATGCGACCCACTGCTTAATGAAAAAAAAAAGAAAAAAGAAAAAAGAAAAATAGTTATACCAAACTCAATCCCCATTTAATCGATGTGCAGCGAGTCAAATGGGCATGACTAATCTGAATCCAAATCCAAATCCAAATCATTAACTTGGCTTGAGTACAGATTTGAGGTCTTTAATTTCTCGATCCCCATGAGGGCCTGAGGCCCTGAACCATACTAATTGGTTGTTGTTTCCTTGATGTTGAGACTGACTCCTTGTGTCACTAAGGACTCGTCATAGAACTCTTTGGAATTGAAATCGCTACCACCTAATTGGTTGATGTCTATAACTAAGCGACAAGGAAAAAATTGATTCAACCAAGATCCTAACTTTTCTAACAGCCAGAAACTCGGAGAACCAAGAATTTCAAGAAGTGACAGAAACTGTTACTCCTCAACCATCAAGGGAAGATCTTCTTATGAATAACAAGATGCAAATCATAAAAACAAGCCGAGAACTCATACGAAGTACCGGCGTTTCAGATAAAGCTAAAGCAAAAGAAGAAATGGCAACTGGGCGATAGTGGTGGACGACAGAGCCAAAACCAGCAGATAATTGTTTACTTTCCAATCAACAACTTCTTCCTCAATAATTCGATTGCTTTACAAGAAATGGGAAGCAGGGAGCACGATGGACGTGGATTCCTTAACTTTGCTTGGTTGTTCTTGTATGAATTGGAGGAGAAGACTGTTGTTTGCTTTGCTCCTCTTGGTTTTCTGCTGCTGCCTTCCTCTATTGTTGGTAAGGAAACCGCCTGCATCCATTTCCCTGCTTCCCGTTTCTGGTAATCCAATGAAGGAAGAATCGTTAAATAAAAAGTTAACCGATTATTCGTTGGTTTCATGTGAATTCTCCGCATGCTTTTATGAGTTGCATCTTATTAATGATAAGAAGATCGATCTGTTATCCAAATCCAATTGAGGCTTTAATATCTAAACATTTTAGTGAAAGGAAAAACAAATAGGGTTTCAGAATCTCAAATAATTTCAGTAAACTTGGCAGTGATGAGTGATCCACCTAATCGAATACGAACGTCTCAAACAATAACCAAATAAAACAAGCTCACAAAGCGATCACTAGATAAAAACTAATAATAGTAAGAGCAAGATATTCGTTTAGAAAATTACAAAGCTCACACAGTGAGCCTGAGCTGCTTGCCCTTCACATTAACAACACCTCATATGCAGCTCTTAGCAACATACAATTGATGCACACGACAATAGCCGAGAGAAAAAGTCTGAGGTGAAAATCTCAACCATTTTCAAGAAATAACTTTTTTATTTTTTTATCTTCGCTTTTTAGCCCATAGTTTTAATTAAGAATTACGGGGGTGATTGATGATGGCCTCCGAATTGAGATCCATTGATTTTGAGATCTTTGGAAATCTCAAATCCATAAATTTAGAGGGTGTTTGATAACTTCGGACTTAAGATTCTCATGAATAATATTTGAGAATCGTTGATTTATGGGTAGGCTTTCCCTCATTCGATCTTAAATCATACATTTTTTTAATGCAAGGAAATAAGGTCGGGGTTGATTTTTGCGGATCTCAGATCCACCTTAGGGTCAGACCCCCTCTCATTCCGAGGTTGTTGCCATAAACTAAACATCTCAAATCCTCTAAAATCTTATGTTTGTTTACACTATGGGTAGAAATATGAGTTTAAAGGCTATCAAACACACCAAAAGTAACTCAACTGTATTGGATTCCGCTAAAATCGATTCACGCTTAAAAATATGACAAAAAATAATATCTTTTAAAAAAATAATTGAAAAAAATATATGAAAACTACTAAAATAAAAAAAATAATTATAATAAAAAGTAGCTGAAATATGACACGTGGCACCCTGGAGTCGGCCACGAAATTGAGCTGCTTTACCGCCAACTCTATTCAATGAGGCCGATTTAGACCGCATCGGGCGGATTCTGATCACACAGTCATTATGGTGCCTTCTTGAGAGTCGGCGATGACTACAGGAACGAGTGGATTAATTGAGGACATGGCCCTCGTAGAAAACGGTACCATCTTTTGAGTCCAAAATTAATGCTTTGTCTGCTGTTGATTCGACGCGACAAGGACTTCACTTAGCTTCAATTCGATGCAACCCCACGAATTAAAAGTAAAAGAACTTCTGAATAATGTGACTCATCAGGATCACATCTGCGACGCATTAAGTTTCCTAACATTAGAACTCGATGATATATAAAACTGGTATCATACATTGTAGAAGTCAATCTTGCATTAATTTGTAGACTTCCATTTTTTTTTTTCCTTGCAACTCCTTGGTTCGTTTCATATCCTAGTATCCTGTCTTTCTTCTTCGCCGTGTTCGCAACATTACATGCACGAGGTTCCGATCTCAGATGCAAGGTGACTTGAGATCCTGGGATTTCTGGTTCATGGATTTCAACATTGGTCGTGGGTCTCTTGCTTGAAGCATGCACGAGGAGAGTTTTCACCACCAATTAATCATTTAAAACCAAGCATTTAGGTACTAACTACAAGCACCTGTTCATGAGACCCCGAAATTTTGGCAATTTTCCAACATACTTTCAGAAGGATACGACATCCTCCGTCCTTACTCTTAATAACATTGTGGCATGGTCCTGTTTAGGTTCGTTCCTGATCTGCTTTTCCTTTCAGGGATCACGTTTGCAACGTAGCGGTGGAGGAGTAGGAGGCAGAACCGCAGATGTACAAGAAGCGTGTTCGGTTTGAACTGTTGTATCGTCATCCGCCACCCAACGTTACTAGGGAGATGGATGTCCGTATATATGTTTATATATATATATATATATAGCCTCACGCGGTTTCCCTTTTGTTCCTTTCTCTTGGGTTGGCAGGCCGGTGCTCATCCTTCACCGTCGTCTTCTCCAAATTCTTCTTCTTCTTCTTCTTCTTCTTCTTCTTCTTGTGATGACAGCGAAACATCGGATTCCTTCTTTGTTCAGCTGTTGCCAACCGCTGTCCTTCCATTTCTATTTATTTTATTTTAAATTGTTGTATCCATAACATGATCTCTCGCTCTTGCACTCTCTGTCTCATTGGATGGCTGGCCTCAAACTCACCCTATATATATATATATATATATATATATATATATATATATATATATATATATATATATATATATATATATTTTTGAACGATGACTCTTTAAAGTCACCCTATTCGCTCACAAGGGCTGTCAACAAGAACAAAAACCGGATATGAGCTTTTGACACAAAGGAAGAGATCTCATGCGATGTTTTAAAGGGCACGATCGTTAAAAAAGTGTCAAAGGCAACAGTTTATTATAAGAGAAGTGGTTCACGCCGCTCTTGATCATGTTCCATATTGTTCGGGCCCAGCAAAGAACAATATAGTTTCTGTCATAATCCAACTCCGAATATATATATATATATATTATATGTGTGTGTTTTGTAATATTTGTTTATTTATTATTAACATCCCATCAAACAGATTAATTTATTTGAAAAGTCCGAACTTTTTATCGTCGAGCTTAAGTTAAGCCAAAACCTGCACCTCGAAAAGACGTATATGCGTCAAAACCACATAAAATACTATAAGGGTGTTTTGCTAAATAAAACTTGATCGATGCATCTACTGTTAAAATCTGAACATATATATTTAATAGAACTCTTCTCTTAGAGAGAGAGAGAGAGAGAGTGAGTGTTTGACTTATAAGAAAATACCTCACGGTTATGTAGTTTATTTTATATTGAACTTATAACAATGTATATTTAAATGAAAAGAAAGACAAACTCAATAGGCATAATTGTTAAAGTTGATGGAAGACAAACTTCCAAGATATATTAGTTTAAGCCTTCGGCTAACCTAAAACTTAAATTGTGTAAATGTAAACCCATATTAATTGAGCCTTAGACAGATGACCTTTTCACATGCACATGCAACCAAATGCACATATATAGATACTAGACTTGTTGGTTCTGCACGCACATAAACACATACGCGTGCAAGCACACACACACACATAGACAGATATTGTAGTAAGCTTAGGTAGGATATCTGCCTAAGTGCTTTGGAGAGAAGCAGCTAACTGGACGTTAGGCAGTACCTAAATTCCCACCTTGTCGAGGCTAGCTAGTGTGCAACAGCAGGGCGGCAGCTCACCACTGCTTAGCTTGCATTCCCACGACAGAAGCATTTCTGTACGTCCATACCAAACCCTCTCTGCTTCTCCATCTCAACTGGCACATAGAACAGACGAAATTAAGCTTTCAAACTCACATGCAATCCGCTCCTGCTGTCTCCTAAAACCCGTGTTTGCAAACACGACTGAAGAAAGAGAAAAGGAAAAAGAGCATATACACATATAATGATTCTTTTAATTCTTCAACTGTACACCTCCGGTTCTTTAATTATATCTCGATATTAATTGTCGTAGAAGCAAGGGGATGCTGCGGCTCTAATAATCGATGGATCATCTCTTTTTGGCCTCCCTTGACCATCCTTTATCGGCTAGGCGTGAATCAAGTAGTAGTAGTACATGATATTCCTTAAGGAGAAAGAGAGGAGGAGGAGGCTTCGAATGCATGCCTGTCCAACCACAAGGATCATAAGGGATCGAGTACCTTCTTCATTCATGGTTCCTGTAACGAAGGTTTTAGTTGTTCAAAAAGAGCAGTTTGACTGGAAAGGAGAAAAGCAATACAAGCCATCGGTGTGACAAACGTTCAATGCTCGAGCATCTTTTCTTGCTTTCTGTCTTCAAGTTCCTCAGCAGTATAAATCAACAACGAAGCAAATTAATGTTCTACACTCGAGCACCTTTCTTCCTTTCTACTTTCCTGTCTCACCATGAAAGCACGCACCCGCACATACATACGTGCATATACATAAAAGGGATTGGTTTTAACAAAACATACCGCGATCACTACCCCTGTATGAGTCAAATTTGATTGGGCAGCTGATAAATTTCCATATTTTTTATCGGAATTTTCAGAAAACTCATGTTGGTAGTCATAATAGTGTGTGTGTGTTTAAATAAGTCAGTTGCTTCAAACTTTAAGAAAACCCGTTTTTTGAAAAAAAAAAAAAAAGAGGCAAAAACAAAAAAAAACACGTTTGTTTTTTACATTTTTTCCTTTTAGGCATTTTTTCCCCTGTTTTTAATGTCAAACGGGTTGTTTTCATTTTTTTAAATTTATATATTTGGCTCAATTACTTATTTTGTGAAGTTTGTGCTACTGGTTTTCTGCATTTATTTTATTTTTTTCTATTTTTGTGGACCTTTTAAAAAAAATTACGGTATTTTTGCCTTTCACCGAGTGTACCCTACAAATGTTTTTTGTGACTTTATACGCGCATAATATATATGTGCAGAAAGAGATTCTAAACGACGTAGAAATTAAGAAAAAGATAAAATAAACATCTGCGAGTGTTAAAACAATAACTACTAGAGAGCCTTGTGAATAGAAGCAAATAAATTAAAAACTTTTGTCAAGGCCTATTTTTTTTTGTGCAAGTTTTAAGGAAACAACACTCTCAATGCTTTCAGGAAACTCTACACTGAAGTTTTAATTTTTGAATTTTAGGGCAACATTGCGATCGAAGCGCTATATTAATTTCCAGTAGAGATGCTTCAAAAATTTTATAAAAATATGCTCGATTTTTGAACTGTTCATGGGGCGCTTAAATGCATTAAGACAAAAACCATGTCTGTGTGTTACCAACAAAAAAACAAAGTGGCTTTTTTCTTTTTAATAATTTCTTGACTACTGATAAGACAACCTTGGTAGCTTACAATTTGGCAGAAGTAGGTGGACAAAGGGGAAGAAGGAGGACGCCTGTACAGACTGAAAGAAAAGAAATCCACTCAGCCATTCTTTTTCAGTGATTCTTAGCAGAAAACAGGCTGGACATTTCCTCCATTTTCATTGAATTAATTACTACCAAAATTAAAGAAAATAACAAAAATTGGGCACCCCATTCTCTGCGGCTTCCCAAGGGACAGAGAACTTTGGCATAGCACCTTCCTGAGATCATGATTCCATGTCTGAGAACTATGTTTGTCTTTTTTTTATGATTCCCTCATACACGGCCATCCATGGCCAACCAACAGCGCAAAAGAATGAATGGTGTTCCCTAAGTTTTGATGTGCCGTTGATGACATTGTTAGTTTTTAATTATAAATATAAATTAAAAATTCCAGTGTTTTTTATTTATAAATCACGCTTCTAATAACTTTTTCTTTTTTAAAAAAATAAACTCATGAATATGATTTTTGACGCATCAATTTTCAATGCATAGTGATAATATATTGTTTAGATGAAAATACCATTATGCCCCTGGTCCTTTTTCCTTTCTTCCTTCCCGTTGGCTTCCTCATTGATACCATTCACTAACTAGCTACCAAGAATGATAAACTTCACTCTAATGTGAAGCTTGACACCTTATTTTTCTTATTTTTTTTAAAAAAAAGAAAATTAAGAGTGATGGGTACAGTATCTCAACCTGGGGTTGTAGATGCGCAAGGCGAGGCACTTTTAAAAGGATTTGGGTTCAAATCTTGATACAGGCGCTGTCATGGAGTGCACTTTTTTTTCTTTTATCATATGGGCCTGAAAAAAAGCTCTGTGAAGCAAAGCGGCTGTGGCTTCTCTTAGTGACTGTGGAATAAACCACTCACCCTTAAATATAAAGAAAAACAAAGAATAATGAGTAGTCTTTTATACGCATAAACATTTGATCCTCTCAAGTGATCAAGTTTTATGGCATGCATGACCTTACCTACCTATGATCATTTTTCCTAATTAGGCAGATGCAATATGTAACGGTACCTAATAATGTCCCAAAATCAGATCCATTCTAATTTAACATACCAACACTGAAATTTCATAACTGTAGATAACTTATGAATTTACATACAGCAACCCATCTGGACTCATATATATCTGAACCCAACCAACCCTTTCATCGGCGAACCTAGCTTGGCTTGGTGAAGTGGAAGTGGAAGTGCACATCTACATACAAGAACATGGTCCAGCTAAGCTCTGAACTTGACCGGACCGAGCTCGGACCCAGCTGGACCAGGCAAGGTCGCACTAGGCCACCAAGCCGATCGATAATGGTGACCAGGGTTTGACATGAAATATACAGATATTGAAAAGGTCATATGCGACATTACAATTGTTGAAAATAAATCCGAGAGATGACTGAAAGTATATGGCATTGAATAGATATTCCTGCTGCCGACAAGAGTTGGGTGGGGGAGGCCGTTTGCCTTGCCCCCTCTCAAGTTTGGACAAAATGGGCGGCATTAATGCGGCCCTGGTTTAATGCCCACCCCCCTCTCTTCCAACTCGTCTGTTTTTTCTTTATTTGTTTGTCTTCTACATGCCTACATGCCTCTGCATCACACCTTTTCCCTTCTATTCCCAAAACCTGAAATTTAATCACATACTGCATTGCATGCATGCAAATTTGCATGCCGTTAAAATATGTGAATTGAGTAAGTAGAAACATGTACTTGCCGAGTCGAGTCTTGTTGAGCTCGAGCTCAACATGTAACTGTTGGGTCGAGCTCGAACTGCTTCCACCGAGCTATTCTCGAACTTGAGCCGAGTCGACCTCGAGGTTTCATTAGTCAAGCCGAGCTCGAGCTGACTGAACTCGGGCTCACCGCTATGGGAAAGGTGGTTCATCAATATGCAAGTTGGAAGTGTATTGAGAACGACACCCTAAAGCACTAAAAACAAACTTAATACCTTTTCTATATGAGAGAGTGAGGTTTTGGCTAGTAGAATAAAATATTCCTCCTATTCAAGCAAAAGTTAGTAAATAGAATAATTATCTAATTTTATTTATACACCTAAAAGGTCCATAAAATAAGTGAAATGAATAACGTTAAGACTACATGGACACAATGTATGTCATTTATGAACCATCAATGAAGTCGATCTGACAACTTATTAAATCAATTCACATAGTTCTCATTAATTATTTCCGCTCAATTTGAATTCATATATTCACCGAATTTAAGCAATTTTTTATGACATTAACTATACCGATGTGATCTTCTTGTTTGAAAATTCAGGGACTGACACGAAGATCGCGTTTCTGAACAAGTCAAGAGTGTACAGGATATTCTTTTTTGAACTCTTATCCAATTTTACATACACTCAACAAACGTGCATGACTTGCTGTTGATTTCGAGGCTGCTAAATATGAAGATAATCTTACAAAATGCGGAAACGAATATGAATTTAAAAACATGGATGAGCTGACCCACCTAAAATCGATCGGAGCTGGTCCATCGCGTTAGAGTAGATATTTATTGTTGACAAAAAATTTTGAATCCTATGCTGCATTAAAGGTAATCATTGAACCTGCTAACGGTACCAAATAACTACTTAGGTACTATATCTATTTGGTGCACAATATTAAATCATACAAGAACACACACACATATATATATATATATATATATATATATTCTACATATTACCTACATATTTTCTTATTTTTCACATACATTTAACGTTACATGCACTGGTAACATGTCCTTATCAAACACAAAATTGTAGGCCAGCAAAAACCAGCACGATCCTTTATATTTTACTTCTTACGTACGGGAGAGAGAGAAAGAGAGAGAGAGAGAGGTCAAATCATGTCCATTCAGAATCACCAAAAGCGTTTGGGATCACTGAGTGTGGTTCAACTCAAAATAGTTAACCCGATGTTAGCTCCATGACCAGGCTTGCGCAGATTGAACCTTCCGTCTTCAAGCTTCATTTGCATGCCCTTTTCATTTTTTCATGATCATGCAAATCCAACTCCATGTATACATTGAATGTTCTTTCCCAAGTTTTAGTTTAACTGGTTTGCCCAGGCTATAAGAGAACAATTTCACTTGATTTGACATAAAAATAGATTGAAAGTATTTTTCTTGGTATAATTTTTTTCTGAGAGAATATCTTTTAAATAAAGTGATGAATTTTTTTTTTTTTTACTCATGTCCAATCTTGATGCAATTTGAAGTGTGAATTTATTTTATCTTCCCTAAGATGATCTGAGTAAAAAAATCTCGATTTGCGTTGACCATATTCAATAAATTATTTGGCCATTCGATTACTTCATTGACTGATCAATTTTACAGAAAAAACAATGAAGATATTATTCAGTTAATCTCTCTCTCTCTCCCTCACACACACACAGAAAAGGAACACCATTTTGGGTGTATCTGTGACCGTGTGTACATGTGTGTATGCATCCACCAAATGAAGAGAGAGAAGCCAGACCTCGATAAACAATTATTTAGCCAACCAATTGGATTGTTGAGTATCTCTCTCTCTCTCTCTCTCTCTATATATATATATATATATATATATATATATATATATATATATATATATATATATATAATGAGTGATTGGTGCAACCAAAGCCTTTTGTGCTTTTGTAATTTTGTCTTAAATTCATTTCACGATGGTGACTAAATATTCGAAACAATTTGTTGGATATGAGCTATGAAGAACTTATTCCACAAACAAGAACATTTGAAGATCACCATTTTAATGTATAAAAGGACAAGATCAAAAAAAAAAAAAAAACAGTGCATCGCAGATTCATAATACGTCAAAATTTCTCAGGTCAACTGTTATATATCATTTCTATTTTCAAGAAAGTATGATCCGAGGCATGATTTAAAATAAGAAAAGTATCTTCAATCTATCTATATGTAACTAAATCAAGTAAAATCACTGGTCTTTCACCTGGAGTGCGTGCGGGAAGTCACACTGAAACCTGAAGAACGCCACTAATTTATGGACTTAGTTGCAGAAAATGACCGGTCTTCATTTTCCGACGGATTCCATGATTCACAATCTCAATCAAGGCTTTAATTAGTGTAACAGATGCCGCAAGATTCTAAGCAAAAGGAGAGGTGTTAAGCGATTACAAAACTTTAGGGGATGCCAAGGATCACGAAGTTTCTCATTTTTTTAATTTGTTGAGAACACAAGTAAGAACAGTAAATGTAATTTAAGGCGCGCCATATTCAATATAGTATAAAGTAAAAAATTAATTAAAACATGTTCAAGCATGTCTTAGACAATATGGGGAAGCTACAGGCCAAGAAGCATCATACTTTTAATTTGGTAAACCATTAACATAATAATATTCAATAAAGGAACAATATAAAAAAGAAAATGGAATAAGCGGATCACATTCCCCCTCTTAATTAAGGAATGAATGCTGTCTCATAGGCGCCTCGGTAGGACAAGAAATCGAGATACCAAGGATAAAAAAGATTCTTACTTCGCAAATTCCATTATCAGTAATGCTTAGTTAGATCCAAGAAAAACCAAGCGCAAAGAATTCTCTTGATCTTTAATTTGCCAAGCAATATCATTGTCCACGAAGAGAAAGGAAAAGCAAAAGGAATAAGGAGAGCACATTCTCCTCATATGAAGGAAATAAGAGCTGTGGGCTAATGAATCATAATCGCTAATGTTAGGTGCATTTTAAACCACGAATATAATATAATTATATATGCTGTGAATTTGCATCCCTTTTTTCTTTTGAACCAAAAGTATTGGAATTGGTATTCATGCACAGTGATCTTGCATCAGAGGAGTGAAGAAAGGGAGACATTCAGGCCATCATGTTGCTTGATAAAGCAAATGAAAGGAATCACCCCGGAAACAGCCAAGGAGGCTCTGCATTGTCATCTTCAATCAGAAGATCTCAAGGAACACTGAACAAATCAAACAAGTTATGCTCCATATAGAGCGACGAAACCCAGAAACAGAATCTTCAGACCATGAAAATATGGATATTTCTCTTGACTTATAATTTTACATTGTACAAGAAAGAAAAATATGTAATCAACAGCAGCACCAACGTTATTGCTTGGTGCTAGAGAGTTTTACATCAGAGATGCAAAAACAAGTTCATCACCCTTTTCCCTCACATCAGAAGGCTTTCACACTGCCATTCTTTAGTGAACTGCAGAGAAAAAGGTCATGGCAACTCGAGAATCTCGCCCCCATCCCAAAACATATCTTTTGGTCAGTCTGATACTCAAAATTCCTATTCCTAATCATGATAGAAAAGAAAATAGAATAAAGAACACATAATAACCCAAGAAAAATCTATATACAGTGGATGAAGTTTCAGTCACCGCAACTCCTTCGGACGCTGTTAATTGATCTCTTCTTCATCACGAAGCCAATCCATGAGCTCCTCTCCCAGCACCCACAAAAACAAAAACCAATAAAAGGAACACGACGACCTCGGCGCTCTGGCTGCTCTTTTGGTCTTCCTTCAAGGAGAACTCCTGCTCTGCAACCCCACACCATTGTGCTGTCTCGAAGGACCAGAGGGAGGGATTGGAGTTGCTTTGGGCAGGTACCCGAGGAAGGAACCGACTCTTCCTGACTTGGGTTTTGCAGAAAACGACTGCATTGGTCTTGAACCATGGCAGCAGACCAAGAAACCCAATAACAAAACCAGCAGAATTGCATTCTTGTCGTTGCCCATTTCCCAAAAGGCACTGAAGACGGCAAGGGAGGCAGCAATATCAGCAGCAACGGCAATATGGCAAGAGAAGAGAGGACGACGTTGAATTCAAAAGAGGGAGGAGCAGGAGCAGAAATATTTAGTGCACGGAGAAGGGAAAAAAGATCGCAGAAAGGAAGGGTGGTGGTTATATGTTCTGGAATAACTTCTCTCTCAAGCCTTAAAAGCACAGAGATGCTGGGATATGGAAGTGTGCTTGGATTCAGAGGCGTGGGGGATCAAGACGGGGGGGGGGTGGTGGTTTTCTGTGCACATTAAATGAGAGAGAGGCGGCAAGCACTCAGAGTTTTTCACCTGCTTTTGTGACAAAGGAGTGGAGGAGGCAGCGTTAGAAAGGGACCAGGAGCAGGCAGGAGGGGAAGGGGGGGATGAAATAATGGGAAGCAAATTGAGAAAAAGTCAAGTCAGGGGGTGAAGAAAAAGGAGTGTTGTGTCCTTAGATTAGGTGAGTGAAGGGTCCCGCAGATTTAATGGCCGACTCGGAGCAGAAGTGTCTTATGTTATATTAAATTCCCCTCCCATATCTTCCTTCCATATTAAAAAAGGAATTCTCTGCAACAGTTACACATGATCATGGGGAGATGTTTGTCCTTTTTTTTTCCTGCAATTTTTTTTTTATGATGTTTTAAATGCCAGAGAAAGGCAAAGTACTCGCGCAGAAAGGCACTGAAAGTGGTCGACTATTTAATGTCCCATAATTCAGAAATTAAGATGGTGAGTTCTTAATTGTTTAGTATCTTGTACGAGAGAGAGAAGCAAACTGTTGGAAAAAGCAGCAACTGATAACCAAAAGTGCTCTCTTTTATATATATATATATGTGTGTGTAAAGAGAGTGAAAGAGAAGAGAGAGCAAAAAGAGCAGCACGCTTGTGCAAAGAAGCAGTTTTATAGCTTAAAGATCTGTTCTTAATCTCCTAGAAGAAAACATCGATCGCCTTAACTTTTCTTCTCCCGTTTCACTCACATACGCGTATGTTAGATGCTGAACCTACAGCAGTTACATGATGTGCAGAATTTTGTTTCTGAGAAAATCATACAACATCTGCTAAACCAATCGAAAGAACAGATCTCCAATAAGACAACACTGAGATCAGATCAACAGGATTCCACTCAGAAAGTGTACAACTCTTTCTTCTGTTCAAACTGTCTTGATATGTACATATAACATAGATACGGGGGGGAGGACATGAAAGTTAGGAAGCGAGGAAACTGAGAAGGGAGTGTTTATTGATGTGGGGGAGTGGCTGTCCATATCTACAGTGAAAGGAATAAATGAGGGAACTTCCCTCGTCAAAGGACGACGGGTGACATTTAAGATGGTCAGAATCGTCCTGATTTTCTGGGATGACATTGACCGGCGGAGTGTTTGACTTCGGTGAAATGACGATACGGTCCCTACCCATCTCCCTTTTTGCCAAAGGCAAAGAAGGGGGTGATTATCTCCTCTGACATTCCAAGGCAGAAAAGAAAATGACCCACAAAGTGGGGAGAGGAAATCAGATCTTGGAAAACTTTGGGGGGAACATGTGGGCCACTGCTTAAATGAAGCTTGTCTGCCCCAACGACTCCAAAAGGAGAAAAAAAAATCCCTAACTCTGTGTTTGCTTCTATGGTGTTGGGTGGTGTGAAATGAGATGCAATGTATTGATCATATGTTTGAAACTTGAAACAACACGCCAATTCAGTCTCTAATTACTCGTCAATAAGCACAAAAATACATTTAGGAACATGTCCCAGCATTGCTGGTTCGACCGGGTCCGCCCCGGTCTCAAACACGGGATGGTTCCATTTATGCTCGGCTGGTGGCAGCTTTGAAAGCAAACAGGGATTGAACTCTCTCTCTCTGTAATTAGGGTTTGATTTATCTATACGAGTCAAGTCAGACAAAGCCTGGTTGAACTTGAACTTGACTTCTTGTGTCGTAGTCTGTAGTCACCCCGTCTTTGATTAGATGGAGGTTCATTAAATAAATTAACGAAGACTTTATTGTGTCATGAGTCAAAACGAGTGCAGCAAATTAAACAAACACGACTGAGTCTCCTACTTTAAGGCGGGGCGTAGCCACCTGTGGGCGTGACATGCCCATGTGTGGGCATTAGCCCATACAGTCACACAAATTTTAGTTATTTTCATATTGATCGTTCCTGACAATTAATTTATTCATATATTAATCATCTTATTATGTTTAAGACTTTTTGAATAAGTGCCCATTCACAAATAATTTCTAGTTTCACCCCTGATTTGAAGAAAGAATTGGTAAAATGAAGCTATCGTCTTCCACAAACCACTTCATTATCAAAGCCTTGGCCCCCATAAATTTTTGAAAATTTTAAAAATTATCAGCACAAATTCTAAAAATTCTGATTTGGCTTTAGTAAAATTTTGAAAATTATATAATGGTTTTTCCATGAAAAAATATTCATGATGCCTCTACAAGAATGTCAATGTATTCAACTTGGATCAGATGTCCAACCAATTCGTGAAAGAAAAAAAACAGATATGAAAGAGAAGTTGATTCATAATGAAAACTGAAATGCAATCGGATTTAGATTTAGATACAAATAAAATATGATTGTTTTCAAATTCAAAACCGATTTAGTTTAAATAATTATCACATATTATATTTTGAAAATCAGTCAAATTCGGCTTAAGATTCAGACATAAACTTAGAAATTGGATTCGAAAGTTGGAATTGCCATCCAAAAGTCCAAGATAAGAAAACTACTTCCTATGAAAGGATGGCAGTGCATGAATTTCATGGGTAGTTGTTTACTTGAAGGGTTGCATGTGAAGGTCAAGCCATTCGTTTTGATTTGAGGATCCGTGATGGTGTCTCCCTCTAATTGGCCAACTTGTCAAAATTTGTTCTTGTGAGATAAAAAAAACAATAGAAATTCCGTAGAGTAGAGCAAAAGGCATCTTAGAAAGTGGACAAGTCATTGGTTGAAGTGTTCATCTTGGATCCTGAATCTCTCTAATGTCAACTTCAAAGAACCTTTGAGAAATTTTTATGCTCGTTACCAACTTCTCCAAATTACAGAAAGGGGCACTTCCATCGATCCGATTACAAATTAAGAGAGCCTCTGATTGACATGACCTTAGATTCTCTCAATGATGAAACCTACGGAATTAAGATCGACCCTTCCTGCTTCAATCCTAAATCAGAAATTTTTTAAGTGCCAAATGAAAATCTCAAGAGCGATATTTTCCCACAAAATTATGCTACATCAAACCCATAGATTTAACATTCTAAGTTATGACAAGTAGTGGCTCTAGAAATTTTTTGATAAGTTGCAACTTGTTAAATCTTAAAGGCACCCACATATAAAAAAAATAACCAAGCATCAATGTGTAAATATAGTATGATTCATGAGCTTGCATGAATAATTAACATAGAAAGTTGATACCCATAGAAATCCAATCAGTGAGTAGCTTTATACCAGCCTTGCACAGGCTTTATAGGACACAAATGCTAATTTTAATGCAAATTAATCTATGCTTAAGCTTCATATAAAGAAAAACTAAAGAAAGTAACGCTAAAATGAGAATGCATAACAAAATTTAAAGACAAGAAGTTTTCTAAATACAAAAACAAAAAAAAAGAAAAAAAAAATTATACTTTTAAAAAGAATGAACATGATGCAGTTAGAAAAGAGAAAATAACGTTATATTAGAACATTTAGATGTGATCGGGAGGGATATCACAGGTCAAACAGAGTTCTCCTTTCGACAATTTTAAAAGAAAATAAGTCTGGATGAGGAAATCAGCAAAATGCAGTACGTTTTCTTGAAACATAGAAAGAAGTGCCTTCAAATGAATATCTTCTTTTCATCTCTTTTTCCGAGAACCACAAAATCGTGGATTTGAATTTTTGATGTGCATATATTCCTTTCTGGAATCAATCTCTTGTACTTATTTCCCGTCCCCGAAGAACACCAACCTCACAAGTACATGTTTTTTATTCAACTGGAATTGTTACTTCCCAGGCCCATTTAGTTAATTCTACCGAAGAGATGGCAACAAAAACCTTTAGTCGGGATGCAACGAATCAGATTCAGATCCTTGTGAACGTAATACTGAGTTCACCGAATCAGATATTACTTAAAGCTAGATTGTATGTTTTCATTAATGATTTATGACGTTTTAAGCAATGATTTTTTAGCCATTCCGGCAATATCAAGATGTTATATATATATATATATATATTTCCAAGATAAGAGCTACGTTTATTACAATTATTTATTAAAATATTTTTGTAATCTAACCTTATAGATATGCAATAATTTCCTGAGAAATATACACTAAAGCAGACATTTTTTTACTTCAATAATACATTCTTAATAAATGAAAAATTAATAGATCTTATAACATCAAAATTATGATAGTGGAAGATTAATTTTTTACGAAAAATAATTTGAATTGAAACATGATTTTTATTAAATTGTTTTTTATAAACATTTTAGGAGGTTAACACTTTGTTTAAAATACTTTTTAGTAAAAATTTAAGAGGTCTCGTTTTTGTTCCTTACCCAAATAGTCTGGTATCTACCAATCACTCTATGTACCCTATCAACATATATATGAATTTATACATGTGAGAGAGAAAGGGCCAATAACATGCCGGATTCAGTAAGAAAATTTATCAAATTAAAATTCAATAATCAATTAGAGCTGGGCTCTCTCATCAACATCCACAATCTTTACCAAGTGGAATCTGATTATCCGAATCGGAAAAAGTTGGGGATATCCGGTTTTCAGTGTATTTAGATTATCCAGGTTTTTTGGAAAAACCAAAGCTGCCAAGAAACAAAGAAGAATAATACCGAACTTGAAGTAAGTTGGGAGATTGAAGAACATTGTCGAGGACAGATATTCTGATCCCTTCCATCGTCGCCTGCAATTAAAAATTTGCCATCAAAAAACAACGTTGCTTTCATACATCCAAGAACTATTCACAAACCTCTTATCTTAATTGCAAAGACGCTGCACACACATAAGCGTACGACCTAACATCCAAAATCAACTCTATTATTTATTTAACTAATCCGTCTTCTTTTTTACCGAAAGATTCTCAATCATATTTTTTCCTCTGACATTTCATTTTGGGGTTATTTTTCTTCATTATTATAATGACGTGATGTCGATCAATAATCCTACTAATATGGTGCAGGATTCATGTTCAATACCAGATTGGATCCAACAGTCTCCAATTGGCCCGGCTGCTGAATCGGTTGTGAATTGGCGAATTCTTTTTTAGAAGTAGGTGAGGCAATATATGGAATCACTAAGAATATGAAAACTTTTAAAACATTTTAACAAAATAAAAATGTACATTTTGTGATCCGTTGTTAGCTGGGGAGCCAGAATAAATTTTCTCCGATATATTCTACTTGACCGATTCATCACAACTTTGAAAACACTAATATAATGGAAGGGGATCCGTTTATCTTTATAATAACCTGTCTGATGATCCAAACCTCTATACTCTTCATGATGCTTAACGTGATCGTAGATTATATCTGTTTTTCCATGCAGATCTGGAAGAATGTGGACCCTGAATCAAACTTTAGGTTTGAACCAATGTACAAAAGATATCCACGACAAATGATCGGATCCATTGTCTCTCAAATCAGACGATGTGAATAAAATTCATCAGGAGTCGATGAATCAACCTTTAATTGGTAAGGTCTTGGCGAGATTTTGAGTAACTTTCTTCTGAGTAACTTTCTTCGAAAACAGGTTCAACTTTATTAATGAAAACGATGTACGTGGTTTCAATTTCAACGTTGGGTGTTTGATTTCTTGGGCGCGTGCTTTGTGGTCTAATAATCAAAGAGGGCGACTAAGTCACTACATTTTAAACCCCTTCCTCCACGATGATTCAATAATTCAAGCATTAAAATTTATAAAAAAAAAAAATCTCAAGGTTGGTTGTTTGATTTGATTGAAACTTGCAAACAATTCTGAAGAGGGGTTGAGTGGGGACTTCGACTTTCTTTGGCTTACTCAGAAATATTTGTGACGATTAAAAAAAAAACACGGACTTGAAGGAAATCATACATAAATACATCTCAAATTCTCATGTATACTCGGCTAAAATGCAATGAAACTGAATGTCTCATCCATGAATAAGCTTGTCTGCAAATATGGTCTTCATGTTAAAAATCATGGAATCAACATAAACCAGATGCGTTTTCCAACATGCAGATCTTATATTTGAACACTCAGGAGTCTAAACACTTTCAGTTGATCATATGTTCCTCTTCTCATGCTCATCCCCAAGATTTTTCTAATACAGATATCGCATATATACAGTTTCTCTTGCTCATGAGACGGCCAGAACGCGTTACATTTTGAGTGTACAACGATGCTTTCGAGAGAGAGAGGGCGACGACCGTTGGGCAGGTAGGAAATGTGATGTGTGGGAGGACGACTGAGTCTCCTTCTTTGCCATTGGTATGGCACTGCTGGTTGGATCAGCGGCTGGAAAGGCGGCCAGTCGTTAGTTCAAATCAGGTTAAAACTGCTTTTTTTTTTGCTTTATTATCGGGGCCCAGAGCTGCAAGTAGTCTGACACCTGTCAACTAGAGTACGACTCATCCACTGTTTGTAGCTCAGAAGAGTAGCACATCAAATTAGTTGTGCTCTATGCTCAGCGATGCTGGTGCCCATCTTCTAATTAACACACTTGGTCATGTGTTTGATTGAGGAAGCATATTATTGTCACAAGTTCGTTTTGCCCAATTTAATATAAAGCATGTTTCATTTTTCTCTTTTACATGTCAACAAAATGACAACAAAAAATAATGGGGAAAAATATGAACATGTCAACAAAATATTGTAGCTTCTTCAACAAAAATGTATCATACGTGGAGATGCAGACAATTTTCATAAGCATGGTATGATAAATATGGCCACCAATAAAAATCTAATATGGATTAATTAGGGGGAGTGGTAAGTGTGGGCTGTGTGAGACGTAGGCCTCACAGACGCCATTGTAAAACTTGTTTTTAATGATTGGAACTAGGTAGTTTTGGGTCTATTATATAAATCAGCACAGACCTTATTCTAAAACTTGTTTTTAATGATTGGAACTAGTTAAATTTGGGTCTAATTATATAGATCAGCCTCACAAGAGCCAGGTTACTATCTCAACTCCAATTGCAAATTTGTTACTTATATATTTAGTGTCTCATAGACAAAAATTTCGAAATTTGTTACTTATATATTTAGTGCCTCACAGACAAATTTCGAGACTCAGCCAACAAAATAACTTAGATGCACTCTGTGTAAAGAAAGATGTCGGAAAAAAATGAAGGCCGATAAGGGCAAGGGGAAAATGAATGCCAACAAGTACTAATATTTAGCCTAAATAACAACCCACTTGCTGAAATCTTCTCACCTTTTTTATGCGTTGAGTTTAATCTTTTGAAAAAAAAAAAAAAGAGAGGGAGAGAGTTTCATCTTTTTGAATATATATTCAAATAAACCAGTCCCTCAGTTCTTGTGAGTTTCTAGCGTGTGATCCCTTAAATTTGTTAAGTTGCAGCTGTGTTGGGTCCAGATGTGGTCCTGGTCCAGGGGCGGAGGGAAGAAGGCCCCCTCCTCAAGTTTTTGAAAAATTAAACTTACCTTTTATTTTTAAAATTTTTATTTTTAGTCCCTCTAAAACTTTTGAAAAAATAAAGCTTGGCTCCTGTTAAAATTTTCAAAAAAAAAAAAAAAAAATTGGTTGCAGGATTGTTCAGTCTAAGCTGTATATGACTCACCTCACCTGATCCAAGAACAGTTGGTCCCAAATGGGCTTTCATTAGTCCATAAACGTAAGCAGATTCCGTGCCTTGCTAGTTCTTAAGTATCTAGACTTGAATGCGCCTGCAACAAACAAACAGAAGGGTTGTTGAGACGGAAGCTGGTCTTCGGATCTCAGCGTCCATTGCCTGTGAATTCAACATATAAATCTAACGATAGTGACTAAAAAAAGGAAAAGGTGGTCCGGGTACGAACCACGACTGTGCCGGTCGCAAACGGATGACAGCGGTCCCCATAGGGCCCAGTCTGGATCCGACCTACACAGTGCCAGTGGGTCCAACTCTGCCTGACTAAGGCCTTGCAGTGTGATGTAGAGAGAGAGAGAGAGAGAGAAAGTTATTTAATTGAGGAAGTCTTTAGGGTAGGATTTTTTAGTATACGTATGTTTTAATTCTAATGAAATATTTTAGTTTTACTTATTTCGTTACACTTAATTAAGGATATTGATTTTGCGTAAAATATAATGAAAAGCTGATTGATTCAATCGTTTGGTGTATCTTTTGCAATAGCGTTAGGTTCAAATTTCAAGCAATATGTGATGTTGATGGAGATTCATATGATCTTATTGTTTATAGCGAGGTCAAACTCTTTTCCTTCAAGTTAGGACACTAAAAGATGCCAACAAATCTTTGCCATAGATTAAATTAGATCTTCTGCCAAACTCCATCTTTAGATTTACTTATAAAAAAATTTAAACAATGCAGTTTTCTTTAGAAGACTTTGTTCACCCTTCAGATTCCAACCTTTCGTTAACAACATTACATTGTGCGTGGTAAATTATATGAAATACAAACTCATGACAATGAATCCTTCTCTTCTTTGTCGCAAGCGAACCAGAAGAAAACAGCAGCAGCAAACCTGCCAGAATAGGTTTCATTTTTTTCCTCGTAGCCCGTAAACTGCGGTCCTTGTTCTTTAGCCAGTTACTCTCTCTCTCTCTCTCTCTCTCTCTCTCTCACACACACACACACACACACACACACACACACAGAGAGAATGAGTAATCCTCACTTGAGTACGCTAAGTAAACACGTCCATTCATTGCACTAAGTGCCTTATGAAGGTAAAGTGTGTCATCAAGTTGAAGGTCCCTATGCACCCATACAGCCTGGACCCAGGAATCATGGGGAAGGGGAGAGGAGGCCTCGGCCTCTTTTGAACAAACACACACACTCACACACATTCATTCATTTATAGTACTTAGTACTTACCAGCAATGCTGTTAAATTCAATTTCTGAATCGAATCACTTTTTAATATTATAGTTCCAGAAGCTAGCCAAATACAATCACATGAAAATCATTTTCGAAATTTATATGCCTTTTAATTGAACAAACGAAATCCACACGAAATTTAGAAAGTTGGGGAGTGCATCGAGCCCAATTTTGATTGAACTGATTACAACTCTTTTAAGAGCTACCTAAATAAGAAGCAAAGACAAGGGCTGGTTTTTGCAGTTACATAAAAAGATACACAAATTATATGTCATACATAATACGGCATTAGTTGGAAATATTCCACACTAAAAGGAGTTTATGTACAAAATTACTTGTTAAGAATCATTATAGCCATGCGGTGTAGGGTCTCACAGCACTTCGGTGGCAACTAGACTAGACTTCCTGAAAAATTCGAGGACAACGCCAGAACTGGTCAGCATAAAATATCGTTCTAACTGTTGACTTGGGTAGCTAGAATCCATGGCGATTGAATACATATTCCACGTACAGACAAATGACAAAATATAGAAATTAACTGGGAGATCTTGAAACAGATTCGGAGGGTGTGAGGACTGCAAGTCTCCATCTGTGCCAAATTGATACTTGATGGAGCACACGCCTCATAACACGGATTAGGCGCCGGGATCTCAAATTTAGCGTCTTTTGAGAACCATCCGGCCTTTCAAAGGGTTTCCAGGAAACGGCATAGTTGGCTTATGCCGGACTGCCCATAAGCAGATATTCGTAGCATCTACATTGAAAATTTGTTAATGACAATACCAGGTTCCTTTCTGCTCTTACAGTAAAGTAAGCATAAATGACTAACTACCACTATAACTTTTACCTACTCAAAATTATTTCATGTCTCCTGCCACGCTAAAAAATTGTTGGTGCATGTGCTCTCTAGTACAGTAACCAAGTTCCAGTTCATTACCTTGGATGACTCGTCTTCTTGGCGTAGAAAGAGAGAGGTTTTGTTGTCCACATAGAGAAAAAGTAGGTAGACGAGAAAAAGAATAAAAATTTTATTGCTTAACTTACTGTAAGGAGTTCAATGATATAATAGATGCTCGGTTAACGCACGCCGTGAAGGGAACAGACACCTAGCACTCTTTTCTTTCTCTCACGGGGTCTGTTACAGTTCTATAGTTCCCTTGACTGATTCCACTGAAGGGAGGAAGTCGACAAAGGCAAACTATCCAAATTCATCACAATATATTGATTGGCTCAAGTGGGAGGCCATCCAATGGTGTTTTCCTATAGCAAATCTGTTCTAAATCTGATTCTCAATGTTTTCAGATGAACTGTATCCTTTCCTAGGATAGAGTATTCGTTCATGGATATAATAATGCTGCCCTCCATGAAATGAAGTCCTCATGCATGAAACAGGAGATCATGATGCGTTACATTATTCTGTTGAGGTAATAAATAGCTTCAAGTTTTAATTACTGTCGGTGAAACCACCCGGTGTACTTGGTTTGTGCGAGAAAACAGACATGGAAACCGGAAAGATAGCAAAGAGGAGAAAAAGACATTTTAAATACATCATGTTGGAGGACTCTCCAAAATTCAAAACCTCTGGGGATCCCTATAGGGCTTCTAGGTCTCGTTGATGTCACTATCCTCATTACAGCAATGTCCTTTGCCAAGTAAGCCATTGAAAGTGGTCACTGCGGCCAGTGAAATGTTGTTTTCCTACCACACCTTTTTTTTACCCTCATTGGCACATGGGTTCCCATGTTCTCGATTTGTCTACACCTACCCATCAAAGACGAAACCAATTTTACATTCATAGAAAGTATGAAAAAGTATGAGGGCAACATTTAAGTCGTGATGGAAAATAATAACTACTAATAATGAAGACAGCCTTACGGTCTTCTGTTTAAGGCTGGACAGCAGGGCGAGCAGTTTACCAGCTGCCTGTGGAATAGCTAATTTAACCCAACCTGGGTTGGTTACTGGACTAGGAATGAGGTCATTTCTTAACCACCCACCTGCTGGGGAGGCCAAAGCAGGCAATCTGAGATCGACCATTTTCTGGTTGATAGGTAGCTTATAATTCGTTCAGTGTTTTTTTAATTATTTTTCTTATTTTTAAATAAAACTCAATGTTTTAGCATCCAAATAGTGAAGCCTTTTTGGATGACTTGGTCTGCCAAGAACTTACTCTGGAGCAAAATAATGGTTTTGTTAAGCTATGAGACCCTTATTCTCGTTCCAAAGAGGTCCTTGTTGTTAAATTTCTTTTTGGTTCTAGAGAGGGAATGCAGGTACCCTCAAGTAACACAAGTCACTCATTTGACTGAAAACGTAACCTTGGTAAGCTACAAAGAACGGTTTAAGTAAAAGTCGATGGATATCTTCGATGGTGCAAAAGTCATAATAATAAGGATAAATTTATCGATTGCAACGTAAGCAGGCTTACTTCCATGAACTGCATACAAGATAAGATAGCAATGCATTTTTTTTTTTTAAAAAAAGCCCAAATATACAGAAAATTGCTGCCTTTTTTGGTGATCCAAAAAAGAGACGTAAGAACTCCATCTGCCATTAAAAACTTAGGTCAAGAGTCAAACGAGGGTCCTACGCTGCTGACACACTAAATATGCCTGGTACTTGTATAAGATAACCATTTAATATGCAATAGATGTAAGTGGTAGCAGGAAGGCCAAGGTCAGCTATCGATATAAATTTGCACAGAAAGCTATATTCCAGTGAAAATATGAAATGAAGCAAACAGCTGAAATAAGGTGAACTAATTTATGGAAGGACCTTTATTTTCAGCTATCTATAGACAAGCAGTCACTTTCTTAGAAAATACATTGAGGCACTTGTGTGATCAAGGTGCATTTCATTAAAATGAGGGCCTGAATTTCAATTACCCGTCTTAATCTTGTCTAAACCTTGTTTAGCTTTTGGCAAGAAAACCAACAATATGTTCATCGTTGTCACTTCGCTTCCACGAGACAAAAGGTCAAGGCATTTCCTGAAAACCAGAAATGTGGATGTTGATTGTGTAGCAGCTTAAAAGTTAGGCCGCAGCCGTACGGATGACAAATAAAAGGCGTTCTAGCAAATAACTGCAAGGAGTAAAAGATTCTCCCTCGATTTACCTAATCAAATAATCTATCTCAATAGAACTACGAAAATAAAATTCCAAAGTTTTTCATTGAAAATAAGTTTTGTTAAAAGAATGAAACGGAAACCTTGTTTACAGAAAAAGGTTGTAAACATCTAATGTCGATCCTAATAAATCTCAAGGTTGAATAGTGTGCGGCATTGCTTTTAAACCTCACAGCGGTTTTCAACTCTCTTTTGATGGTTTTTATTTGACAAACCCTTATTTGATAGCATGAATATCACTGTTACTAAGAAAATATGAAAGACAGTTTATTTTTCTAAAATTATAAGCAAAGGGTAATCCCTAAATAAAAAAAAAAAAAATCAAAAGGTCAGTTTTTTCTTCATCTGTCCATTTCAGTGTCAAGCAAGCAACAAGCCCAGCCCAGCATTGACTCTAATTGCAGAAGGATGTCCCAAAGCTATCAAATTCACATTATGGGCTTAAATTTTACTGATAAATAGGATCTCGAGTTAAATTTTATCATTCTGGAGACTCTAAAATGAAGGTGTTGTCGACCTTGTTTGGAAACAGACATCTACTCTCACAAGAAAAGATACTATTGTGTCGTATAATTTCACGAGATTTTTGGCCTGAGTCAATGAGTAGTAGGTAAAGGTAGCACCTACATAATAATCATCCCCCAAGACGGAGACGACTTGTGTGTTACAAAGAGGCGAAGAGAAGGGGACTAAAAGGGGCCATTCCCCCTCCCAAGTTTTGAATAAATAAATTTTGCAGATTAACATTTTTTCTAAATGTTTGTTTGACCCCATGACGGATTGGTCCCTGTAAGGCACTCCATCATCGCCTAACAAATAACCTTCTCCCGCCATGGTAGGAGCTGCCTCAAAAAATCCAAAATATAAGTCGCACTTTTTCAAATATAGTAAAAATTGACTCTTCCTTTTTATTTATGTGCTTATTCTCCACGAATTTTTATTCGTCGTGGAAAGAGCTTAAAAAGTGAAGGCTATAAAAATTTGGTTTCATCTAGCAAATGCCAATGCTCAATCACTCACAAGTCACAAAGACGTGTTCCCCATTAGGTTAAGTAATCAAAGGACCAAGTGGGCCCAGTAAATAGTTCTGTATGAAGTCATTTATTTGTATCTGTATTTGGAATCGTCTGGGTCAAAGGAAAGCTTTCAACCACTTGTTGTACCCAAAATTTGATATTAATATGATCTGTCCAATAGTGACCCGTAACCGAACCAGCAATTAGGTGCCAAAATATTTTGACGCATAAAAAAACAAAATAAAATTAATGACAAAGTAGTGAACGTAGGAAGGAAGAAGCATAGGATGCGGTTCTACTAAAAAAGTATTCCTGCGGATGCTTAAATCATTGATGCATATGAATAAAAGTTATAAAACATTTTAAGTATTTGATTAGTGCGCTACTAACAGCTAAAGCAGTCATTAGTGGAGGCTGACTGTTCTTATTCTATTGAAAACAAAATGAGAAAAAAAGGAGGAAAAAGAAGAGGCAACTTTGGCTTGTGTGAAACAGGTCTTGTTATATATGACTAAGAAATCCTATATGGCATAGAAGCCAAGAAAATGCATCCACTTTATCAGGATTTTTTGGTCTGTGGTAATCACACTGAATCATAAACCTACTTTTCATTATAAAGTTTTTGACAATTGAAGCCACATAGTATATAAAAAAGCTCATGCAGATGGATCATACCTGGTAATGAGAGTTTTCACATTGTTGGCTGTATCTCACCCTATTCCAACCAGATTCCAACTGTATTTAGTGATTCAAGACCTAAATCTATCGCCTTCCATGACCTGAAGCTCGTCGCAGTGGAAACATGTGGAGTATAACCTCATATTAGGAAAGTAAAAATATGAAATATGTAAAGAATAAAGAAGACCAGTTCAAATTGAATACAAGTTCCAAAGATGCTGATAACAAAGGCGATATTTTAATTTTTATGTACACCATGATTTTATTTCGCACAACAAGATGACCTGAAAGAACATTGCCAGTGTTTATGCCACTGATTTGAGAAACAGAATGATTTGAGTGCAAAAGCAACTTTAAATATTGGCCGAGAACGAACGTTCCTTGTTCGAGCTTATTATTTTTCTATTATTCCGTGATTTTATCGTTTCCCATGCCTACCAAAAGTTCGCAGAAAAAGAAGCGGTAATATTTGTGTCACTGCTTTGAACAACAGAATGATGATGGTAGGAAGCAAAAGTAACTTTAGCTATTAACCATTAACCTGAGAAATGAGAACCGCCTTTCCTTACTCCATACGGAACATAAGTTCACCGTTCATGCAATCCTTATCTACAACACAAAGTACCATCTAGCTGTTTTTTACTGCAATGTACAAAGTTTACATATCAGAACATCTCCTGAGTCCGCTATTCTCTACTACCGAACGACAATTAAATTAAAACACAAAAACTGAAATCACATTAATTCACAGCAAAGCAACATATTGAAGCTATATTAAGCATCAGAGAAGCAACAAATATTTTACCATGTTTGAAAAGCTTACTGTGAAAGGCCGCCACTACGGCAATGCATTATACCCCACTGGCAAGTTGAGAAAGTAAACTCCAAATCGAGCTGCATTCCTTCCCTTTAGCATAGTGGGACTCTACCTGTCCAGCAATGGAAGGAATTTCACCAGACTGGGGAAAGATGAGACGTAGAGGAGACGACGAGGATGTCCAAGAAGAACCAGAACGAGCGAGCACCTGAGAGACGCACGCGCGCACGCTTTTCCTTCCCCACCTCCCCACCACCATCCCGTGCTCATCACCCACAAAACCCACACGCGCGCACTGTACCGCCTCTTTGACCACGAAGACCAAACAACCAATTAATTAAACCACTCCTAGCGGTCTTCGCCTCTTCCCTTCTCGCCCTCCTATTAAAGTAAAAGACAGAAGCGCTACCGGAGAAAGTCAGTAGGGCAGATAACGTCATTCGTCTTTCCGCTTGTCCCCATCTCCTTTGACCATCTCCTTCTTACCCCCGACCTCCCCTTCAAAATCAACCCCTCCCTTCCCCTCCCCTTTCCCAACCCTCGGTTCGAGATTTCTCTCCATTGAGACTCTTGCTCCCTAGCCTTCAATCCCCAGTTGAGGAGATGCGGAAGGACGATCTATGCATCACGGTCCCCAGCTTCTTCAAGTGCCCGATATCGCTGGACGTGATGAAGTCGCCGGTGAGCCTCTGCACCGGCGTTACCTACGACCGGTCGAGCATCCAGCGTTGGCTTGACAGCGGCAACAATACGTGCCCTGCCACCATGCAGGTCCTCCAGACCAAGGAGGTCGTCCCCAACCACACCCTCCACCGCCTCATCCAGATGTGGTCGGAGACCGCTTCCACCAAGCGGCACCTACACCCGAACGGCCCCTTGGACCACCGGAAACAGCATGCCGATTCTGTCCAGCCGCCGGATGACCTCCCGAAGGTCATTGTCGGCGTCCGCGACGGTGCGATCGACTCCGTCAAGAGGGTGGCGCAAATTGTCCAGTCCAGCGAGCAGTGTCGCGATGCGGTGGCGACGGCCGGAGGTGTTGACGCGATTTCTGGCGTTCTTCGGGTGGAGAAGGGGATGGCGGTGTTGCAGGAAGCCGTTAAGGCCCTGGGGCCCATCTTGGCCGTCCGATCGGACCGCGCGGCCGCGGAGATGCTCACGACCCCGGAGGCGGTCCGATCCTTCGCGGCCGTCCTCGCCGAGGGGAATGACCCTGAAGCGGTGGCGGAATGCGCGAGGGCGATCGAATCGCTTGCGACCGCCAACTCCGAGTCGAGCTCCGCCATTTCGGCGAGCGACCCCATCGTGGCAGGCCTCGTGAAGGTGATCACCGCCGATTCGCCGGCGGGCGCCCGCGAGGTCGAGGCCGCGGTGTCCTGCATGGCGGCGATTGCCGCCTTGAGGCGCGCCCGGACACGGGTTGTGAGGCTGGGGACGGTTCCGGCAATTGTGAGGTTCCTACAGCGGCCGGATTCCGGCGCTGCAGCCTTGGATAAGGCAATGAAGGTGCTGGAACTCGCGTCGACGTGTGCCGAGGGGCGAGCGGCGATATGCGAGTCGCCTGAGTGCGTGACGTCGATAGTTGGGAAGCTGATGAAGGCCGGCGGGCCGGCGACGGAGAGTGGGGTAGTGGTGCTTTGGAGCGTATGCCACGCTTTCCGGGATAGGAGGGCGGCGGAGGCGGTGGTGAAGAGCAACGGGCCGGCGAAGATCTTGTTGCTGATGCAGAGTAATTGCTCGCCGGGCGTCCGTCAGATGGCCGGAGATCTCCTGAAGACGTTCCGTGCTGATTACAAGAACTGCCTCTCTCGCTACGAGAGTAAGGCGACGCACATAATGCCCTTCTGAGAAAACACCTGAGAATCCCCGTCTCTTCCTCCTCTCTTTTCCCCCTTTTCTCTCTTCATTTTCTCTGATTTTGTGTATGAGAAAAATTGTAAATCCTAGGATCTAGAAATGGAAAAATGGGGAATTCTCGCCATTTCTTTCTTGCAACAAATTTTGTTTGCCGGTAGTTTGCAATTCTGTTCGTGATCTGCGCAATCTAGATTTGAGTCAGGGAGTTTGGAAATATTTTAAGCTAACATCATGATTATGCGGTGGATCGGCGTGACTGTTTCTAGTTTAATTTTGCCGGTAACTCGAGGAACTTGAGGGGATTCAGATTGCATTTTCTTGATATGTTCGAAGCGGCGAATTTCTGGAAATTTACTGATTTGAGCTTATAAGAACGGCAAAGATTCTTGTAAAAACTGTGCTATTGAGGTCAGGATTGATCTTTTCAGAGATGAAGAAGGTAGAGTGTGATCCGAGACGAAAACAAAAAGAGAAACCATTGGAATATGCAATGATAAAACCAGAAATTTACTGGTTAGCTTAAAATCTCGAACAAGTCCTCAAATTATAGTCAGAAAAAAAAACAACCGATCGGAGGAGAAAAAAAAGTTGTATATTTCTGCTGATCTCTTGGAAATGAAGTTTCTAAAACAATAAAAAAAGGGAGAGGGGAACGTCATCATTCGGATCAAATTCTTCACCTACTGCGAAATTTAACGTCATTTATTTTTACCAGAAATTCATTAAAAGCAAGACGAAATCGGTCAAAATCACCCTTGCTTCGGGTAGATTTTCTCGCGCCTCTGCTGTCCCGCCCGGGAGACGAAGCCTCAAGGAAATTCTGCAATTAATGCGAACAAAAATGGGGACGCCGCAATTGCCGAAAGAATTCCCTGTTTTCCTGCTGAAAAGAAGTCAAAGGAAGAAATAAAATAACTATCTTCTTACCAAAGCCTTCCAGAATATTCACCCGGAAAGGACACGCAGAGATAATACTTTTGAATTCTTTTATCTCTCGATCGGCTCCACATCTCTCCTTTCTTTCGCTCCTCCCCTGATCGAAAGCATTAAAAAATAGGCACACGAAAACCACAATAAATAATTAGTGTAACGTCTGCTTGAGCGAGTGCGTTTGCTTTTCTTGCCTCAGGATCCAAAGAAAACCGAAGGGATGAAGGAAACCGCGTCTCCTGACATCGAGCAGAACAAGTCCTTCCTGGATCCAGCACTCCTTATTTCTCCTTCATCCTCTTGAATTCGTTCCATGAGCTCCCGGGAGAGCGATCTCCTGCTTCATTCGCCGGAGGAGGACGGAAGATCCGGCAGGAAGATGGATCCGGATCGGGCTCTTGAGTCCGTGCAGGTCAACCGCTTTGATTTGGACGACACGGCACGCCTAACCCCCGGATTGCACAAACATGCTCCTTGACCGCAAGGTCGGACGGTAGTCCGCTGGTAAAAGCAATAACAAACATCTCATCTGATGCGCCATCTCGGATCCCTCTCCCCCACGGAAAATGGGGATTCGAGATCGTCCTTTCCAATCTGAAGGTCACGGATCTCTAGTTCCACCGATTAACCAGGCGTTGCACTGCGGCATGGGAACTAGATGACCATAAGATCTTAATATTCATATGCATCTCTTCCGTGTTTGATCTCATTCGAATTGGGATCATGTGGGATTGGTAAGCATTTTCGAAAATTAATAGCCATAACAATCTTCAGTCTGTACGATTGGAAAGGAAATTTTGAATCGAGAAAAGGGACGATTAGGAGGTCCAGGATATGGGATGCTCATAATGGAGCAAGAGAGAAAACGAATTACATCTCGCTGTTTTGTTCTTTTGGCGCCTACTGGCTGGTTGAACATTATTTTCTAAATGTGACTTCATCGATGAGCTCAAGAAGCCGCGAATTTATTTACATTTGAAAAAAGAACCATCCAAATTCAATGCACCAAATGAATTTTATGACTCATTTTTTTATGAACTCAAAAAATCTAACGGCATTATAAAACCAATAATTGCATTTGATTTAACATTCTTTTCCATCGTATAAAATCTAGATTTGTGAATTCATTATTCTTCTAACATAGTACATAGTATAGTTGGTCGGACTAAAAGACTATACTCACAGGCATTAGCAGAACCAGAAATTTTTTTTGGTGGGGATATTCATTCAATATCTTTAATTTCTTTGGGGCACTTACATGTATAACAATCAAACATATCAAAACATTAACATATATATTAAACAAATTTTGTGAGGTTGGTGTGGCAGTTGCCCACACCAGCCACCATGTGGCTACGCCACTGCTCATAGGGCATATACTATATAGGGTAAAGCACGGCACTAACTCTTTGACTCCACTCAAGTTTCGATGCAGCTCTAAACTCTAGAGGTACTTTGACTCCACTCAGGTTTTGATGCAGACCTAAACCCTAGAGGTAAGAGGTGGAGGCTTTGGCTCTGGTTTAAGCACCTTTTGGTCACCTGAAAGTTAGTTTTTACAACAATGACTGCAATTTGACTGAACTAACTAGATGGTCGTGGATGGCTATGAACAGTTCATGAAACATCTAAACTAAGGAAATATGATGAATTATGAACTATTAGTCGAGTTTATTAAAGAGCTCATAATCAGTTAAACATCATATATTCTTGTTCAATCAATGAATATGCTTTTGTCTAAGCCTGGCCTACTCGATCTTGACCTCATACTAGCGCCTACAAGTCTTAGCTCCACTAAATTGACCACGTACGAGCCAGCACCATAGAATCTAAGCCCCACTTAACTTCACGTCAATGTGAACTCTTTGACAATGATACCTTAAGAAATCTGATATCGGATGATAAATAAATCAAAAAGCATCAATCAAAGCATGAAAGTCTCATTTAACCATAGAGTTGGGTAGAATTAGCATCTTCACATTTTGCTTTCCCTTGCATCGAAAGCTAAGGCACTAGTACGCTTATGCAAGTGACTTTTGACCATACTATAAGGGATGTCTTCTTGAGGATTTGATGCAATACAGAGCCGTAATTTCTCTTACAGTTTCATTCTCTGGGTGTCAACTCCCTGTGCAAGCCGACATAGTCGTAGATGCTAGAGATAAAGAGAAGAAGGGAGAGCCTTGGACTCGAATTGCATTCATTTTAGTCTCTAATCACCTAATAAATTCAGTAGCCAAAACCCAATCGCTACCTCTACTTTGCCACTTAAATGAGCATTTGATTTCAATCAACCAAAGGTGTGTTCCTTTACACCTTACTTTATGTCAAATGAATTGCGGAAACTTTGTTTCAGTTGACAATAAATAAAGCTGTCACAGCATGTGGCCGCTTTGATTCAGCCAATTTTATGATTTTTAGATCATTTAATGTGGCAGTTATAGCGAAAACTGGTTGATGTGCCTAAGATGAAATTCATAAAAGGACCAAACCAACCTCACAAAACATATTGACTTGACCAGACCTATGCTTAGGCCCCACTTTTCTTGGCTTTAAGTTGGGTCTAGGCACCAAACTGTTGAGATAATTGAGGTGCAGGACTGGTCTAGTCAGTTGGTGCATTCATTCCTCACCTAATCAAAGCCCAATGTAGCCCATCCTTTGTACCAGTACATTTATTAAACCCATGTTGAAGAACAAGTGACATATCCAATGAATTTTTCTCAAAAGAAAGTCCAAACCTACTAAAAGAAGAACGCATTTAAATGATTCCAAGAAAAGCCAACAAGAGCACTATGCACCTGGTTAAGTGTTTGGGCTTAAGATTTTGAAATGGGTGTTTTGGCCCCAAGACCTTAATTTACTGATATAAGTCTACGTTGGCATATAAGATTCGGGTCTGCCTAATCTCGTCTTTTCGATCAAAAAGAAATGAGAAAAAAGTTAAAAGTTAATTCAAAAATGTTTTTGGATTTCGAAAGTATTAGTGCTATAGTTATTACATTCAAAATCTATTGCATAACTCAAAACTTTAAATAAAAAATGGGCTTTAAAACTTAACCATGTGATAAGTATTTGGAATATGTGGATTAGGTATCACGACTATGTGAACTAATTATGAGCAGCTTGATCAACTTGATTATGGTTAATATGGTAGTAAGTGTATAACTAAGTTACTTGATGAAATTGTGGGCGAGAATTAGTAATTTAGCTTCAGAAGCTGTAATTTTGCTTGTGACACTTTATAAATCATCCATCATGTTCATTGAATGACTCACAAATATTAGTGAAAATATCTTATGTTTACTTTGTCATCAAGAAATTCTATGAGCTCGTGTGACAATCACACCTTCTATAAATCACAAAATCATGATCTTTATCAACACAGAATTTCTGTCTCAAACATCATTGCATCAGCTTCTAATCAAATTTTTCACTGAAAATATCATGATCCATTGACGACTTTACTCATTAGCCTTCCTTGTTTATATTTCCGGGCGTGCCAATACTTGGGCAGCCACAGTTTGTTCTCTATTTGCCTTCCCATGCTTTTTGCACACTTAAAAGGATTTCATATTCTAATCGAACCATATTGAAAACGGAGTGTTGTTTGGGTTTTTTAGATTTTCCTCATCTAAAAATGCTTTGTTTTCTTTTGTTTGTCTTCAAGAGAGAAATACGTATGTGAGCTATTTCTAAGGTGAACTATTTCCGAGTCTGCATTCAGACCAACTGTCGAAGAAAAGGCCAAAAGGATCATTGTCATGAAACAGTACTCTGCTAAATAATTAATCGCCCACAGAAAGGACCCAATAACTGCAACAAGTTAGTATAAGTTGGCACGTCACATGCAACACTTTCCGTATGATCCAAGTGATGAACAGTTCCTTGTTCAAACTTCAAAGTCTTGCGCCCATGAACAAATCCAAGTCCTTGGATTTTCACTTATATTCTTCTAAAATTGGTTGCTTGATGCGCAAGTGAATGTGCTGAAAAGGAATTGCTTGCATTAGGGGACAATATGACGTTCAGCCAAACATTATATGCCTTTAATTAATTAAAGTAAGATGTGTCTGTTTGCATCATTCAAGGACCGCCCCATGAATTGGTGTAATTTAATTTCTCACCATTGAAGTTACAGCCGCTTCTTCCTCAATCACCCACCATTCCTTCGATGGGTAATCAGCTACACAGTCCAAGATTGAATTAATATTTGCCAACGGTTAATCACGATCTGAGTCTGCCTTTCTAAGTTATATTGCTTCTTCCAAGAATTTCCAAGAACTGGAATGGTTTAGTATTCTCGACTTGGAGAAACAGCACCCAGGTCAGGAGACTTTGTTGCTTGCCTAGTAGCATAAAACTCCAGGGCGCAGTACCTGCGCCCAGGGGCCTTCAGCTTGCACAAGGTGTGACGCGGTGGCAGCCGAACCAGTGAGGAACCGTGTCCTTGAAGAATAGTTTCACCTCCACAGTCAAAGACCCCGTAAATTGTGCAACAAGAGCATATCGTGCGATAGTGTAAAAGAAATTTATAAAGTGTTAAGCTTTCAGCTTATAAAAGCGTTCGCCACAACATAAAAATAACAATAATACCTTTATGCCAATCTTGGACGCTTTGGCAGGAGGATCACTTCCATGAAACTAGCTTTATGAAGAACAACTAGGAAAACTCTGTTTCGATAACAGAGTTCCAAAGTAAGCTCACTGTTTGCAAACTAACTTTAGAGGATTGCCATTTCCAGTTCTTGACCGAATCTGTTGTAATTGTAATTTGAAGTCTGTTAACCTAGAGACACGACCTAAGGTAAGAACCGTTTCAGCAAACAACATCCGGCAGAGACCACTCTGCAGAACATTTCACAAGCGATGATATTGCAGAAACACCAGAAATTGCCTATGCGTCTCATTAGTTCCAAAATGAACTGTTGGGAGCAATATGATGATTATGAGAAAAGTTGATGTTCCCAGGCACGGAAGGGAATCAGATCCCTTTTCCCATGCAAAGCAAAGCTAAAGGAATGCCCTCTGACGCCTTAGAAAACTAAGACGTTCAATTTAGCACAGTGCAACCGTACAAAGAAACATCGTTTTTCTTCTCTTTACAGATTTTCTGGTCGCGTCTCCTCCACTCAACGCGGTGCACATTTGGTAACGACTATTGAGCAAATAACGTGAAATGCAACTCATCATTCCACCAACACAATTGACTCAAGTTTCCGCATTAGTCAACCAGAAGGTTAGCACTTGAAGGAGATAGGTGAGAACAAAAGAGCCTGATCCTGGTGGATTCCTTTGTGACCAAAAAAATAACAAGCGTCCCACAGAGGTTGCTTAGCGTTATATCATGATAATAGAACATGAGTAGAGTGTCTCAATACGCACGTATACAACAGACGCCAGAACATAGTGAGGGCCACTAAAATTAATAAGCAGGAAAAGTGGAACACCTTTTCTATGGTAGAACGCCTGGAAGGTCAAAGAACCGTGTGCCCGTCCTACGCATTCCTCCAAACAAGTGCCATTTAGCGACAACCATCATTTATTCTGTACAAGCTTGACAAATTGAAGTAGTTCACACTTCGCAGAAGCGTAGCGTATGAGAGCACCAAAAGTTCCTCTGCGGAAGATCAACGCGTTAGATGAGGAAAAAAAAAATTGTACCTTGTTCTAATTTGGTTCCATCAGTTTAAATCCCACTCCCACACCAGTCCTTTTTACAGCACGACCTTACTCCACAGCATTGCTTTCCCTGCACTGAGAAATGAACAATCTCATTCTCTGTGTGCCTCGCTGTTGAGCACCTGATCCTTGTAGATGATGACCACGAGGAGTAAAGTTTCTCAACAACCTCCGAGGTGAAACCGTTGCCACTGAGGTCCAGGCATTGAAGCTGCTTTGCATTGATAATGGCTCTTGAAAGGTGTGCCAAATATGGTGGTTCATGTTCTGAAGTCATTTCTGGTGTCTTGGATGACGCCAAGTTCGCTTCAGGTGATTGGCTTGAACTAGCACAAGTGTCATCATTCGGACCCTCTCTATCTGAACCCTCCTCGCTGTCTGCAGCTACAAGCCCGTTCACATCTGCTTCATGCACATCCAACACCGGCTCAACCGTTTCCACCTCCATGGCTGTCTGTTCAGAAGCAACAGCAAGATCAAGCCCCTGCGAACCCTTCAGACTTGCAGTTCTAGTTGGACAGCTTACAATGTCCGTGTTGGAATCAACGTTTTCTGAAAGACTGAGCTCTTCCAATGAGTTGTTTCCTGCAAGACATGAAGCCGTTAGATGCTGCTTTTCTCTGATGTTATCCTTTTATACGTTCTACAAGCCTACGTAATGACGGTTGCAGACGGACCTGACAAGGCCTCAACTATGCAAAGAATTCCAGAGAGACCAAGATGACAGCCGTCGAGTTTGAGGACTCTCAGAAAGCAACGAGAACTTGTGAGAAGAGACGCTAATCCATCCACGCCCTGCATATGTGACACCGCCATTCTTTAATTAAAACTGAAATCATGTCCGCCGTTACATGCCAAAGGAACCTGAAGCATTCTTAGGATATACCGCACCAGCAACTGTAACCAAGATACTGCACTAATAGCACATAGAATGAAATATAATCTGTAAATCATAGCTAAACATGCAGTCTCAACACACAAATGCTTTCACTTGCCCATATCGATTACTTATTAAAACATCTGCTCATCCTTTTCCATTTTGTTTTATGTGCTTTATCATCCAAAATGATGGCCTGGCTTTTCAAGGGTATTACAGAAAAGCGATGATAAATGCAATAAGGCTGGACTGGCAGGGAAGCCCGCCCCCTTTAACATTTGGTAGAACAAACAGATTCTTGTAAGGGGAGGAAAACGGCCAAGATAGCAGCATCTTGTGGAAACCTCTCCTCATTCCTAATCCATGTTGGCAGCTGCATTGGATTCCAGAAAACGAAAAAGTGCCTTTTCCAGTTCCAGCCCATGAAAAAAGTGGGCGATGAAAACTTGAACTACTTACGCGCACACGCGCGCGCGAGAGAGAGAGATAATGGAAAAATAAATGCTAAAATGAACAGGGTTATTATGGTGTAAAATTATTCTCGTTTTCCCTTTTTCCTCCCGTTGGGAAGGGCTATGCACGCCTACGCTGGTGAAGGAGAGACCATAAAATGTTCCGTACAAATTCAAGAATAAGAATACCTGACAACAATCTTAAGAACACTACTCATAAGTTACACTTGAAGATGAAATTAAGAAAAGGAACATCCCACGTAGATCATGCATCTGGAAAGACATAGGAGTCTGACTAGAGAGATGCACCAGAAAATATCAATCAAACATGATAAACGATATGCCTAACTATCAGTAATTAAGTAAGCCGAATCAAACAAACCTTTTGTTCGATTGAATTTCCACTTATATTCAGTTCAAGGATACCGGTTGAGGCTATGCTCCTGAATATGCCAATCATGTCACAAGATCTTACTCCACAATTTGATATATCAAGCTTCACAAATTCTTGAGATACATTTGACAAGGCTTCAGTTAATATAACAGCACCATCCTGTCATGTAATGTTGCCATTATTAAGAAAATGGGGAATTTCATCCACCCTTACAGTTGATAACTCTGAGAAGTCAGAAGGAACACTCACAGAGCCTATACAAGTGTTCCCAAGAGCCAGCGCTGCTAGACTTGGTACTTTTCCGGCAAACTTGCACAGACTATCAATTACAGCCTGGCCCAACCTTACACCAGTTAAACTGAGCTCCGAAAATCTACAGGTGTATAATGTGCATATACAAAAGGAGATCAGCAGTTTCCTCGTCCGCATATCAAGGTTCAAAAATATAAGAAAACAAAATGGAGTAACAATTGCCTGCAACAGACCTCCTTATACAAGAAAGTCTATCCAATAAATGCATGATGACACTCACAGAAATAGGATTATTTTTCCCTGCATAAGAAAATCAAGCCAGAAGTCAATGAAGAGGAACTTGAGAGACCCTAAAACTGAAAACTCTGTAAATGATCCAGAAAATAGAATACCTAAAGCAAGATGTGAAAGACTAGATTCAGACTGTATTGAATCCGCAATTGTTTGCACTGTTCTTGATGTGATTGAGCATTTCTCTAGGTTTAAGCTATATAGAGCTAAAACAGAGTAACATCATCAGGAAAAAACCATGACAACAAACTCCAACAAGAACGAAGACCTAATGTAACATTTCGGCTAACAAATGTCGAACAGTAGAAACAACTGCTTACAACAAGCTACCGGTATTGGTAAACACAGTATAAAAAGGAAGCATTTTGTAATGCTTAAATTTAAAGCAACAAACCTTTGCAGTTTTTCAATATGACTGAAAGGTATGATGCACAAGCATCTGTAAGGCGATTTTCAGATAGATTCAGAACTTCCAATCGACTAAATAGCACAGGACATTCACAGACCTGGGGAAAAAAAAAAAAGGGAGTGCTCACTGTTAAATTTTTAAAGGAACTGAGGCCAATCTAAATTTGTGGTTTTTGCATTCAACTTGTTCCATATATTAGAAATTTCTGAAATTACAAACCAGATAATTCAAGTATGTCTATATGCTGCCTTTGTTCGTGTGTACTGTAGGGCCCAAATTTTCCAGGCAATGCCTTAAAATGATGTACAGTTATTATTTGCACAAGTTGAAACCTAAAATCTACTAAAGATCTAAAATCTTATAGCCACAAAAGAACATGCATGTACAAAAGTGCTATACACAGAAATAGACTATTTTCCCAGTTAATGGGTTGATATTTTAAATCCTTCTTGTAAATTTCACGAAGTTAGCATGGAAGGAATTGCAAGTCCTCCAAAGGAGGAGGGGAATACTTTTGAGAGAGCACCTGGAATAATGCCGTTGCTCCAAAGCGATTCTGATGCAAATCTAGTGTCAAGCTGCCATAAATATGGGTAGTAGAGACAAATATTTGATGCAACTTCTTCATTGTCTCATTTCCTGAATCCAGTACACGAAAACATGACAGCCAATTATAGTCATAAGCCAGAAACCGGAAAATGGCACACAGTGGCAATGTGAAAAGTGAACATCATATTTAATTCAATTGAACTAATGTATTGAAAATCTTTTCGATCAAATTCTAACCCAACTTGGAATTAGATGCACAAAAAGTCTAGCTATACTAAGGGGGAACAGAAAACTGAAAAGTTCAAGCCAACACATGAGACCGGTTAGTCATTCATACTACATTTGACAAAGATATGGTGGGGCAGGAAATTTTTTAATATGTAAAGGCAAGTATAAGAAATTTCATACCCAACACGTTATGTGACAAATCCATGATAGCAACTGGATAGTCATAGAGTGCGTCCAAGAAAGGTAAAATACTCATGTCATCCAGTTCACAATCTGATACTATAACTTCATCCTCGGAAACCTTTTAGGAAAAATTCAAAAGAACATTGATTAGCAATGGGGAAAGAACCTAAATCATAAGAAAGATTTATCAGATAATACACAAAGATAGAAGAAAGTAAGAGCAAATAGGACCACAGCGCACCTCCAAATTGTAGAGCTTCCTAAGCAACTTCATGTTCGGAGATTCAGAGGTTTTAGAACAATAGTCAACATATAACTTCATCAAACGCTTGTGAATCCAACCTATAGAAAATACAACTTAGTGTCCATTAACATGTATAAAAAAAGTACTTCAGGCCTACGATTTGGTTCAATTCATGCTTGAGACTGACAAGACTTTTAAGATCCTCATAGAACGTAAGAATAATAAAGAGGCATGTATCCAATCAGTAGCATGAGCCTTAAGAAGCATGCATACCACTAATAACTGCTTCAATGCAGCCTTTTCCATTACCATAATCCTCAAATTGTTTAACTGGCTCGAGCAAATCCAGAGTTTTCTCATTCCATTTCAGTAGCTGAATAATTGGCAACATCCCTGAATGAAGCACAACAAGAAAGACAGGAGGCCCGAAAAGAGTAAAAATGACATGAAGTAAGCCTCCATAATTTCTTCTGCTAAAACATAGATGACAAACAAAAAGGCAAAAAAAAAAAAAAATGGAAGGTGGACTACTTACCACGAGAGCACTTGTCTTTAGGAAGCCTTAGATAATAAAGACATGCTAATTCCACCTTCATACTATCAACATTCACTTTATCGCCATTAGTGCATGAAGATAAATCCAAGTGGACCATTGTTTCATCAATTTTACAAGGAACTACAAGCTGCATTACAATTTAAAAAAGGAACATTATGCATGAAAAAAGAAAACCAGAAACTAAGCTTCAAGATGCTAAGCTGGATAGTTGCTTAACATTAGATGAAGTGTCTGAAGACTGACAAGAAGTACAAGGTAAATCTGGATCTCAGTTCAACTTGAAAGGCAAATAAATAAGGAATCCTCAAACTTTGTTATTTGAAAAAAGAAGGTCAAAGTAAAACAGACTACTGGCAGGCACCATTGTTATTGAAACTGGTACACTTACAGAATCTCCACTATTGGACGTCAAAGGATCAAACTCCCCTTGGTCAAGAAGTGTATTTCTGGAGGTGGAGCCTTTGGATACAAAACGTGTGTTACTTGTGGTCTCCCAAGCGCCTGTTTCTTTGCATCTGATTTCATTTCCTGAGTTTGATTTGTGATTATCAGATCTGTAGGAGGAACTAGCTTCTAGATGAATGGACTCGCATATGCTATGGTTATCTTTTTGGGCATCAGGATGTGACGATGCCTGAAGATCCAAGAAAAAATTGTTTTCAGTTTATCAGTTCAAAAGAAAGAAATCAACCAGCAATTGTCAAGCTTCATCAACCTTATGATCTTGAGAAGCACCAAGAGGAGAACTTCTCACACCTGCAATATGAGAAATTGATCAATACAGAAATGAGGAATGCCTGTAAAAATTAGTAAACAGTGAAGAGACCTTGAGAAGTAGCAATATTTGAAGTTAGAGGGTTATGTGCTTCCTCTCTAGAACAACCACTTTCATCATTCCCAGAATCTTCATCATCGGAAATGATAACACGAACTCTTTTACGGGAACCCAATTGTTGATCATCTGTAGAACGGCTTACATCAACAGAAATATTTTCCACTCGGAAACTAGAATGTGGAGCCTTCTCGGTGCAAAAACCCAACTGGGATGTCCTTTTCTGAGACGGCCGCTTGTTACGTTTGAGAAACATAGACAAAGGGAGGTCATCACCAATCTCTTTGTCATTATGAGGTGGATCTGACAAAGCAGAAAAAGGTTTTACATGCCGCTGGGAAGAAACATCCTCATCTGATCCTGTATCAGACAAGCAACAGGCTGTCTCAGTCTCAGAGCAGCATTCAGTACCCAGGTTATGGTGTTGAACTTCATCTTCCTGTAGACTCTTCAATCTATCTATGTCAACCTGTAATTTTCTGCAAGCAACAATCTACATAAGATACAATCGCGAATAAGGTTCAGTGCCACATACTCAACTCTATATTCACCAACCTGGCTTTTTCAACATCATCAAATCGGATCATATAACTGTAATGCATATTATCAAGAGCTAAAATCTGTTCATCAAGTAAATTCCCCTTGACTGCAATTCTGCATGAAAAGGAAAAATAGTATACTTAGTTGAAACACAAGAAACTGCCAGCATCAAGACACTGTGAACTGGAAGCATGAATTAATCAGAATAAAAGTGAAGTATAAGAAAGGCTGTCTTGATAATTGCCTGTAACCCTCTTCAAATGCATCTAGTGCACCCAACCAGTCACCATCAGAATCCAAAGCAGCACCAATGTTAGTTTTGGCCAATGATTGCCCCTGTAGAAGTTATAAAATGCAATATACATTAAAGTAGCCTTCCCAGTATTAAAAAGTAAAGAAACAGCTCAATATGTCTCGGTATCTCCAAACAAAGAACACAGACAACTAACAAACCTTTCGATTGCAGTTCTAAAATTGCAATTACAGCATAACCAAATAGAAGCAAGCAACATGAAACAAGACTTACTTTCAAGTTTCTAATTGACTTATAAGCATCCAAGCTTCTTGTGTACCACTTGCATGCTTTAGGAAAGTTCCTGAGGTTTTGATATGATTCCCCGATTGCAAGAAGTGAGTCAGCGAGCTTTTCCTTGTCACATAGTTCTCTTGCCACCCTTTTTTTCCTTTTGGCAAATTCCCAGTGCTAGAATGGCAGAACAAGTTAACTGCAGTAACTAAATACAGAACAGTGTACTCAACCAGAAGAAATTATATAGTGGAAGAAAATAGTTTGCAACTTTGCATACCACATAGTTAATATGTCATTAAAAAAGCTTTGTTAAGAATGAATGAGGCCATAGAATCATTAAGTAACGTCCTGTGAATTCTCTAAAAAAAGCCTTCTATTCAAGCCCTTCTAGTATGTAAAAAACTATGTATTTGTAAACTCTTTGCTTAGCAGATATATGAACCTGGTATATTAGGTAGTGTAATATCACTAAAAACAATAGGAATTTTTTTTTCAAAATTTTTATATTTAGAACATCGTCATTCTCATCATTGAAAAAAGAAAATCAGTCTTTGTGACACATCCAGTTTCAGTCAATTTCCCAAACATAAGTTGATCTGCCAATTTCCTCTCATTTTCACAGTTTTCACAACTTTAATTTGTGTTCATTTTTTTTTGCCAAGTCATACAAAACCAAGAGAATTTGCAGTTTCAAACACAATAAGTATAATTGAAGGATGTAAATATTGACTTGTATGGTCTTATAATTCCAGCACCAAGAACTGGGTTGTTAAAAGATCTAGGCAAAGCCCAACCAGCGAGTTGAGCCTAAATCCTAGGCAAGACTAGGTGCATTTAAGTGGTCAAAATAGAAAAGAAGTAAACCAATGAAGTTCAATATTAGTCTTTAAATTTAATTATAAATATGAAAATATTTTTAATCAAAAAACAATAATTATTAGTTATAAAAACAAAATAATCAAAACTGTACAACAACCCTCACAGTAAACCTTCAATAACACGATAATTCATAGGAAGCATTATTAAAAGTTTAAAGGACCAAATTTAGTAAAACTGAACAAATTAAAGTTTAAAAGTTACATAGCATAAAGACTAAAGAAAGCAAGTTTACAATTTACATCACTGATTTGCAATGTTTGTAAAGCAAGAAAAGCCTAAGTATAAAAATCTATGAACATAACTGTAAATACTTAAATGCAAACATGCATATATAGTTCTAGTGCAATCAGATGCAACATCAAAAGGAATGAGGGTAAAGACCATCTGAGTAAAGACAAAAGATGAAGAAAAAAAACAAACTACTTTAGACTGCACAAGGGGAAAAGAAAACTAGGTTGTTAATGAAGAAAAAAAACAACACAATCGAGTATACGGCTTAGGCTTCTTCAGATGGCAGGTAGTCTAGCAACGGCAAGCTTCGATAAAAGCCTAGGCACTTCATAACAACATAGACCAGGAACAAGAAATGCTTAGTGAACTTACTCTTGGCCAAGCCTGAAGCAGGCTTGATATCTCAATGAGACGATCAAGGGATGCACTCTGCTCCAATAAAATTTTTCTTTCAGCATCAGTTCCTTTAGCAAAAACAGCATTTCTGGACAGTTTCTTTAGATTCTGTTCTTCTTTTTTCAATTTATCTAACTCCTCAGAAGCACCTTTAACAGTGTTTATGTTCTCATTAATTAGTGCAACTAGTGCATTTTCATCTTCCATCGATTTTGCTATCTTCAAGGCCTTTTGGTAGCAAACAATTGCTTCGTCATACTTCTGCACTCGATTATGCAGCTCACCCAGATTAATGAACCCCTTCGCCTCACCTTCTGCATGTCCAATACTACGACAAATTAGTATATCCCTCTCAGTATGATATTTGGCTTTATCCCATACCCTCAACTCCATGTATAGGCGGCCTAGATTATGATGCAGCCTGCTACGCCCATCATCATCCTGCTTTACCTCTTCCTGATCACATATTTTTAAACCTTCAAGCAGTATTGCCAGCGCTTCATCAAGGTTATCAAGATCCATCTCGAGCAAACCAAGGTTGTTATAAGCATCGATCAGTTCTTTCAGGAAAAAGGAACCTCGATGGTGAGGATTTTCTTGTAGATCCCGAGCAAGATCCATTGCTGACCTAAAATACTTCTTCGAGTTTCTTAAAGCATCATGATCCTTCTCAGACCTTAGAAAAATTTCATGGTACGTCCGGCCAAGCTGTGTACTGGCTCTTTGCTCTTCAACAAGATCACCAGCTTTCTTTGCTAACTCCAGATGCATTTTCTGTAAATAATTGAATCAATGACATGCCAACAATCAGGGTGCGTCGCCGTCAAAGTTCATTATTCCAACTAGATTCATCAAATTTACAATCCAATTTGTCAGAGCACTCGATCTAGGATGCTGCGTTAAACAAATGAATGTAACTCCATAATAGAAAAATACAGTTCCAAGCGTGAGACTCGCATGGCATTGTCGAAGGAGCTAGCGGCAGCAAAAGATAGCACATCAATCGGGTGATATTGAAGCTAATACCAAATATAACTAAAGCTACGGGTCTGTGGATAAAAACTTCAGATGACTGTGAAACAGAAGGAAACCCTGCTGAAGAGTTGGCAGCAACAGAACTAAAACTCGATACCCACCGGCTTCAAAATCACAAGCACATGTCACGAGATGGGCTGCAGAAATTGGCTGTGCAAACAAAAATGCCCAACTCTCCTTTTTTGTTCTTAATTAAGCATAGGTTAACGCAATTCCACAAAATGACGCACCTAGGTTGTAAAAAATATGGTCATGCAGCAAGGCTGTAACAGGGCCGCCAAGGGATAACTAGCAAACAGATTCGATTAAGGTTCCTAATAAGTCTGGGATAAGTACAATCAACCAAGTAGATATTAATCGATGCACCAACGAGCCAGCCATTTTGGCCAACGTGACGAACATAGGTCACCGAAATTCAAGCAGAGGTGTCAAATATGCCAGCACCACAATGCGCTATACGATTGCTAAACCTGCACTCAGTCGCGATAGACCTTTCTCCTCTAGAAAATTGAGGCATCAGCAACATTTTTGAAACGGCATTCTTTTTCAGGAAGCCCTAGACGTCCAAACTCGAAATGAGGGGGGGGAATGAAGAAGCTTCAAGGGGAAACCTGATAAACTAGAGCGTCCTCGAAACTCTCCAGCCGGAGATAAACCTCTCCTAGGGACTGGCACGTCGGTAGCAGGTGCTTCTCCGGCAAGTGCTTGACGGATACATCATAATCGATCCGAAGCCACCGCAGCGCCTCGACGTACTCGCCGCGCCGCCTTAGTAGGTCGCCCATGACGTTCGCCCAGCGGGCTTCCTCCCGCCGATTTCCGGTGGCTACCGCCTCCTTATACGCATTTTTCGCCGCCTTCAGCTCCTGATCGTTGCGAGCCATCCAACTGCTACAGAAATTTCACAAAAGCTTCTCAGATTGGTCTTCCAATTCGCTATATTACAGACCCGAAAAGGAGAATCGAACAAACTAGGGCATGAATTCTTGGAAAATCGAACACGGAGCGAAAGAGAGCGACGAGGGCGGGAGGTTTTATATGGTTTTACGCGTTTCGAAATCTTCCCGCCAAGTTAAGTCCGAGTCATCGAGTCGGAGGAATTAATACATCGTTGTGTACGTATTTTAACTCGCCGTAAGGGTACGCTGAGGCCGTGTTTGATTTGGAAATCCGCCTGTTAAGTTTTGTGGACTAGAAAACCCCGGATCTGTTGTCCAACTCCTTCCTCTCGGACGCCAATTTAATGGTTTCCAATGTAAAACATATTTGAAACATGAAATCCGTTGATCATTCGGTACAGATCGCTTGGATCTTGGATCGGAGGCTACCAAATGCTCCTTATAGTTGATAATACTTGTTTTAACTTCACACTGGGGATGTGAAATAATTTGGACGTGGTTGAAAAGAAAGAGATATTTGATAATAAGTGTGATTGATCGATCGGATAACTCGTTCCTGGACCCGAAGAGAATGTGTTGTGTATGAGTCATCCAACGATTATTAATCAGAATTTAGATGGAATCTATGATTTTTGGAAACATTTGCGTTTGACTTCTAAAATTTAGTCCAGTATTGATCAACCAACCAGACACAATTACGCAATCGAACTTAATTGAATACACATCTGCCGTGGTTTTATGTTTGAATTTGGATCTGTTCCGATCGTTTGACAAATATCTGACCCGATCAATAATGGAAATGATCTTCTTTTATTTAAGATCCACAGCATCTGAGATAAAAGGATTTAATATCAAACTCTCCCTCTGCCCCGTTTTATGTCAAACTTGCTGTAAAATTCAAAGGCTTTTGGTATTATAAAAATTAACATAATAATATTTCATATGTGTATGTTTTACAACAACGTTCAGATGCAACTATATATGTGGTTTACTGTATGGGCAGAGAAGGTATGGCCGGCAGGGGCTTGGCCTGCCATTCATTATATATATATATATATATATAAGTAAATTAAAAAAAAGTATCATATATATTGAAAAATAATATTATAGCTGTTGTAATGTGTATTATATAAAACATAAGAAAAAAAAATAAAAGCTGATTTCGTTGGCCGCATGCGAGCAGCCACTCGTTGGAGCTTTTAATATCGTCCACATGTTCGGCAACCATACCGTCGTTATCAAACGAGTCGGCAATCTAACCATCTCACCCTGCTGCGCATAAAATAAAAATAAATAAATAAAGGACAAGGCGTCTTTCAGAAGCCAATTTGTTTGACAAACTATAGATACGTCTTCGTTAATTTTTGTTTGTTTTTAATAGCATAACTCATTTTCTATTAATTTCTTCTTTAGTTAAATATTTGGGACGTTAACATTGACTATAGTTCTAATCATTCCGATGTTTGTAATTGTATTGCTTTATTTTTGTGACTGGTGACTCGAATCATTTAGAGTACCAACCATTTAATCAGGGCAGTTTATTTGACGTAGATGGATGATTGAGAGAGTTGTAAGAAAATGTAAGAACCGATAGATAAAAGTACCGTGACTTTCGTTTTATTGTTTTTATCTTAACTCTTCAGAATGATAAATCAAATGGTTTTGATTATATGGTTAGGTAGCTCTAAAAAACCAAAGTTATCATTCAACTTTCATACATACACACACGCATATTATATATTATATACACTCACTTGAGTGGACAATGATTTTGGCTAAACAAAGACACCTAACAATTTAACAAAAACTTCAATTTAAAGCTGGTAGATGGTTGAGTAAAAAGTGTGTAAGTTAATATTAGGTTATGAAAATCCTCACTCATTTCTCCTTGTTTTTCTTTTGACCATTTGTCATGTTGGATTGAACGGGTCGTTAGGTGTCTTTAAAAAACTAGAGAGCTATCATTCAATATATATATATATATATATATATATATATGTATATATATATATATAAAAAGAGAGAGAGAGAGAGAGAGAATGGTGACTATATTTATAGTAATAAAATCATCTAACCAAGGCCACCTATAAGTTAGTTGAAAGAAACATAAACAAATATATAAACCAATATTAGATGACAAAGTTAAGTGACTAAACGACTCTGCAAAGTCATAGCTCAATATACTTTTGATGTGATTAAAAGTTGACACCCGATATCTTTGAAGCAAACCAATTTATTTCGAATGGACCGATTTATTTTAAAAGTTGATATCAGATCGACTGAGAAATTAGATGGAATTTGATTTGGAAAATGATATACGGACTAGATCCGTATTAAAATCTAAATAAATATACAAGTGGATTCAGGTCGGATTTAGTTCTAAATAAATTTATATATCAAATGTTCATATGTTTTGAAACTGTTATATTAATTGTAACGTTATTTAAAAAGCGATTTGAAAGTTTGGATTCAATTTAAGTTGTGAATTAAGAAATCAGATTAAAGTAGAATTCAGATTGTGATTTAGATTTTGATATAATATTAAGATTTTTCTCTATCGGTAGTCTCAATGCAATTAAAATGAGGAAAGCAGTATGGTTGACGAATCGAATTTGTTGACATTTATAAGAAAATATATTAAATTTTTGTTCATACATAAAAAATGTTTCAAAAGGGTAATGGGGGGGCATACTCTTAATGAATATATTTTACATTTCATATTATATCATCATAGATATTATGTATTATGCAGGGACGAAACTTTTCTCTCGGACAATTTTCACATTTTCCAACCCCCAACTTTTTTATAGGCAGAAAAATGATTCGCAGCTTACCAAGAATCGGGGATAGACACACAACCCCAGGCGTTCTCCTTTTCAGCATTCGTCTTCGCCGCCTCAAATACTTCACTGGTTGCCATCATCCTCATCTTCGTCTTCTTCTCAATTCGCCTTTTCCTTCGAAGTAACAGTTTCTCCCGAAAACATATACTAGAATCCCCTTGAATTCGACAATCAACCATGGCCTCTCTGGCCACCAATTTCCTCCTTCACCCTTCTCCGACAGAGCCCAACAGGCTTCTCCCATCCTTCCTGAATGGCAGGATCCTTTCCTCTACTAGGCCAAGGAAGCTGTTGTCCAAGAAGTTCAATCACTCCAGGGTCGTCGCGTCCGCGGATTCCGACGGGGCGAAGCTGCTTGACAGACCGCCGTCGCCGACGCCGAGCTCGAACGATGCTATTCAGCAGTTCCTGGAACGAGATTACAAGTGGGGATTCGTCTCCAACGTCGATTCCTTCTCCCTCCCGAAGGGCCTCTCGGAGGACACCGTCCGCGCCATTTCAGCCCGAAAGAAGGAGCCCGAGTGGATGCTCGAATTCCGCCTCAACGCCTTCCACAAGTGGCTCAAGATGGCGGAACCGCTCTGGTCGGACAACCGCTATCCGCCCATCGATTACCAGGACATCTGCTACTACTCCGAGCCCAAGCAGATGCCGAAGAAGAAGAGCCTCGAGGAGGTCGATCCCGAGATACTGGAGACCTTCCGCCGCCTCGGCATCCCCCTGACGGAACAGAAGCGGCTGGCGAACGTCGCCGTCGACGCCGTCTTTGATAGCGTCTCCATCGCCACCACCCACCGGAAGACGCTTGAGGCCGCCGGTGTCATCTTCTGCTCCATCTCGGAAGCAATCCAGGAGTACCCCGATCTCGTGAGGCGGTACCTCGGCAGCGTCGTACCTCCCGGCGACAATTTCTTCGCTGCCCTCAATTCAGCCGTGTTCAGCGATGGCTCATTCTGTTATGTCCCCAAGGACACCGTCTCCCCTATGGATATCTCAACCTATTTCCGGATCAACGCCCTCGAAACTGGACAGTTCGAGCGGACTCTGCTCGTCGCCGATGAACGGAGCTACGTTGGTTATCTGGAAGGTTGCACGGCGCCCTCCTACGATCGAAACCAGCTCCATGCTGCAGTAGTGGAGCTCTACTGTGCAGAGGGTGCCGAGATCAAGTACTCCACGGTGCAAAACTGGTATGCTGGTGATAAGGAAGGAAGGGGTGGAATCTTCAATTTTGTAACAAAGAGGGGATTGTGCGCCGGAAACCGATCGAAGATCTCGTGGACGCAGGTGGAGACAGGTTCGGCTATTACCTGGAAATACCCGAGCGTCGTCCTTAGGGGGCACGACACAATTGGGGAGTTCTACTCGGTTGCACTTACGAACAACTGCCAGCAGGCGGACACAGGGACAAAGATGATACACGTGGGGAAGAACTCGAGGAGTAGAATCGTTTCGAAGGGGATTTCGGCAGGGCAGTCCAGGAATTGTTACAGAGGGCTTGTGCAAATGCAGCCTGGTGCCGATAATGCGAGGAATTTTTCTCAGTGTGATTCGTTGCTAATTGGCGACAATGCTGCCGCCAACACATACCCTTACATTCAGGTAAATTGATGAACTAGTCGTCTGTTTAATGGTTTTTCCGTTACTCGCGATTTCTAATTTTCGATGGGTATGCCGTGTTTTTGGTATGGATGTCGTATGTGGTACTTTTCCAGGATAATTTACTCCTACTTCGTTGTCTTTCAAGACAGAAATAGTTCCTTCTTCACTCATTCTGCTTCTAGTTTGGGTACTTGGTTAGTCATGGTTGGTGGCACTGAAATTGAAGTTGTAGGATGGAACTTGGAACCATTTAATGGATCGTAACTGTACAGGAATTGTCTGAGTGAATAGAAGTATTATTCTTGAATCGGCTTCTGTTTCTTTTGTCCACTTTGTTCTTAGACATGATGGTTTATTGTTGGGTAATCAGCTTAACATGTGCTCGTGTTTCATCCGGTCCCTTCTTCATCCTTGTCTCTCTATCTTAGTTTTTTGCTATCTGGGTATCTAGTAGGCACCATGACATTATCAACCTTATAAGAATCTTGCTTTGGCCCAACCACCTGATTTGCGTAACCTGCTTGAACGTGTTGCATAATTGGACATTGGCTACTTTCCAGGAAATGGCTTCACCTATATTTCTTTGCGCTAGGATGCTTGTTGAAGCATATGTGTTCGGGCCAAAGTTCCAAATTGACTACGTGGGAAAATTTGAAAATTCAGGCTCGTTTGGTAGAAAAATTCGAGAACAGTGCTAGATGGTGGAGACTAGATCCCAAAATTTACCACATACTTCATATGGCTGTTTGTGCATGCATGCATGTCCATGTATAGATGTATATATGTATGTTTCATAAAAATAGTCGTATTTTAATGAATGTTTCATGACGACCTTATGATATTTCTATGAAAGTTGTCTTCTGATTACTGTCATATCTGGAAGCTTGTTATTATACGTTGAAGGGGTTTTCAGTTATGTCATTACTAAGGAGGTAATACACTTTCCCTATTTTCATATTAGACAGAACGGTGTTGATCATTATGTCTTTTCGCCCTTGTAGCTTTCTGCTCCACTGTTCATCAGTGCTAATAGCAGCTTGATTTCTGAGCAGTTTTGCTTTATTGACCCTAATATATTGGCTAGTATGTTTTTTTATCGGATCACTGGGATTTAGATAGGGTAATGTTGTGAGGAATGTTGCACGCTCATGAGAGATAGGCCCACCTCTCATGACCTACCTTTCGTTGTTTGCCTTTTTATTTTATTTAAAGGTTACTGTTGTTTCTCTTACGCAACATCATCTTTTTAGAGTTCTCCTGAAATCAAATTTGATGTTTCCTAATTTGCTGTATTCAATGTTTCTAATAATAGATGCTTCTTAAGAAGGGACGTTCTTTAGTTTTATCTTTGGCAGGAAGGCATGTCTAGTTGTTGGCACAAGGGGTTCTTCACGTCTGATGGGTCCCATTACATGGTCACTTTTGTGGAGGCTCCTTGATAGAGCCTTAAGGCTGAGAAAAACCTAGTTATTTGTCAAATCATATCCAGCTGATCATCCTAAAGATCTCCTGCAGTGGCTGCTTAAATTGATTAATTGTTCCTACTGTTCTAATGAATGTTGGATAACCCTAACTTGCATATTGGAAAAATGGACTACAAGTTCCATAATTTCATGGACATTGTTTAGTTGAACATGAGCAACATTTTTCTTGAAGTCGGTTGAAATCTAAAGCTCACAATGCTGGTACCATCAGCTTAGGCTGTTTTTTTTTTAATAGAATCTCAGGTGTAGAATAGGATTATGAAGGAATTTGAAGTAACCGAGAGATGCAAAGATAACCCGAGAACAAGGAACATTTTGGCTTTTATTTTTTCCTATTGAACAACCAAGCATAGAAGTGTCTGTCTTGGTAATTAGGTAATTATATGTTGGAAAAGTAAATTCATTTAGTTTGTGAATCTCTTTTTCTAGCAAGACTAGTAAATTCATGACTTCATACATGACAACCTATATTCAATTTTTGTCAGTCGAAAAACACAGAAACTGGAGCATACTTACGTGCCTGAAATCATGGAAACCTTCACTGGTAAATAATAGATAAAAACAATTGGAAAGATATTGACTTTAGCTCATAGATGGACCATACTGGACATTAACCTTTGCACCCTTTTTTTACTTCTGATTTGTAACCACCACTGGAAGTATGTCATCTGTAAGAAGGACAGGAAAACCATTGTGATGGGCCTGTGGAGATTGAGTGGTATGGAATCCTGTGAAGCCCTTTTTACTGAAGCTTGCCCTAGGGGATATGAGGCTGAATTGCACCTGCTGAGTGGTTGGCTGCAATTGATAGAGAGAGTTGTCGGAATTTTTGGGATCTTATCAAATAATAAACGGTGGAAGCATAGACTCAGGGGTATGCTGGCAGGCAGAAGGTCGATTGGTCAGAGATGGAAGCACATTAGAGTGCTCAGCCACTGTTTACAGGTGCTTTGTCAACTGCTTAGGGTAGAGGCTGTTGAGCAGATGCGTAGATATGGGGAAAGGGATGAGAAGGATGATGGTGATTAATTCTGTCTAGATCCTACAGCTGCTGCTGTGCTTGACGTCTTTTGCTTTTCTAAGTTGGGGGCAGCTTCTCTTGTCGTAGCTGGTTCTTTTGATTATGGTTTTGAGGCAGCTGGGTTATGCGTGCCTGGTTTTTATTTCCTTTTCTGGCTGATGCTCAATATTTTGTAGATATTTTTTTCTTCCTGTACGTATCATAATTTTTTGCAATAAAGGGAAGGGAGCCTATCTCCCAGCAGCCAATTTATTGGCACCACTGGAAGTATGTCAGATTCTTAAAGCTCCAAAAAAACGTAACGTGGGTGCAATAGATCTAACTATGTTTCTCCTATTAAATATTGGAGAGATTGAGGCTGTCACAGTCACATGATAAGTTTCAAGCTTTACATTAGCTATTATAACCACTCAGTTGGGGATGACGATTACATCATGGCAGTGCTTTTGAATTGAAATAAGTGAACTTAATAACAAGATATCTGATGGCCTCAGTACACAGAGTAAAAGACTACAGGCCTTGCAAAAGCTGTTCTATAGGGGCCTTCCTGCAGCGTTTGACATAAGAAAGCATGATGATTGCTTGATCTATGATCCTAGATATTCTTTGACCATCATGTGGGAAATTTTCAAGAACAAAAGATGAAGCCATCCTGATGCATGACCAAGCATATCACTTTGTTGAGAAGTTCAGAAACTAATCCAACATGTAGGACACCTTATCTCTCTTTACATGTGGGGATTTTCTTTTCATGTTGGTAGGAGGCAATGGCATGCGTGACACAAATTCCTTTTGTGTGTGTGTGTGTGTGTGCGCGCGCGTGCATGCTTGTGCATGTCTGCAGTCAGATCTTCAACCGTTTTTTCTTTTCAATTGATTTGTTTAGAATTCATTACTTTGCTAATTGCTGAACAGTAGTTGAGTGGTGCTAATGATTTCTGATTTTGCATGAATCCTGAGCTCAAGGCGTTGATAATGAGCTTTCAGTGAGCGTGATAGCTTTACTAGATACTAATTACTGGCATGGTTACTGTTGCAGGTGAAGAATCCCTCAGCTCGTGTTGAGCATGAGGCTAGCACTTCTAAAATTGGTGAAGATCAGTTATTCTATTTTCAACAAAGGGGCATTGACAACGAAAAGGCTGTTGCTGCCATAATTGGTGGGTTCTGCAAGGATGTCTTTAATGAGCTTCCGCTTGAGTTTGCAGCTGAGGTGAACCAACTCATGAGTTTGAAACTAGAAGGGACTGTTGGGTAGGCCTAACAGCCATAGGATGAGCACCATTTTGTGTATTTTTCCGTATCACGTAGCCACTTTATGTGGTCAAGATGTAAATGATGTACCCATATCTGTGGGGACTTGGAAGTAGCTTGCTTGGAATGGTGGTGGTAATGTAACGCAGTCCTGATCGCTCTGTACACGCATGTAACATAAGTAGCTTATTTTGAAGTGTTTGTAAGGCTGCAAATCAACTTGGTGATTATCTGCCTTGACGCTTATTATGGTAGCTGAGAAATCATTTTCTTTTCCCCTTCCCTTCAGTGGGGGATGTTTTTGGGTGGTGGGAGGAGGTTTATGATGAGATTATCAAGCAAAACTGGTTTCTGTCAAGGTATAATTCTGCGTAGAGATGCAATTTTTGACATTGAGTTCTTGTCTTTTTTAAGTTTGTCCATCGCAGAGCGAAGGCTCGCTTCCACCTACTTTAGAGGTGCGACCTATGTCACCAGGGTGCGGCAACCCTGGTGACGCACCCGCGTCGACGCGATGCGGGTGCTGGTGCGGGTGCGACCCAGATTCACACCTTATTGATTTTCAGTTTTTTTTTTAGTTTTTTTATCAAATTTGATACTATTAATATATTATATTAATAAAATAATAATAATAATAATAAATACTCTCGTCGCACCGTTGCACCGTAATTTTTTGAGATGTATCGCACCCACACCCCGCGTTCTGGTGACATAGGGTGCGACGCGACAGGAAGAAGTGGATGATCTTTACAATTGGCATCATGGCATGTGTTGTGGTGTGGCATATGCCATGCGTTGTGATCCTCCACTGAGTCTATTAGGACATGGTCGAGTCAGAAGTTACCATTTGTCGATCAAACACGCCTTAGTGCTATGTTTGTCAACCTCGGATTTCATACTGATGATGTGATATTCTAGGTGATTTTAGATAACTGAAGATTTCAAATCTGACAATCTGATGTCCGAAAACCCCCTCCAGACGGACTTGAGATCAGAGGGTTTTGCTACTTAACATGAACCTGCAATTCATCTGCAGTTTTTTTCTAAACTGAAATTCAGGAAGACTGCAGAATCTGGGTCCGACAAAGTCTCAGTCTCAGTTCATTTATTTCCCCTCAGAGATCTCAAATTCAGGATGGCTGTTCAAACAGCGGATTTAGCTTCTCCCATGGCATTGGATCTCAGATCCACACTGCTTGTTAAAAAGTGTGGGCAGACTTCAAATTCGTGGAGCGAAATTCATCGTGATCTTTCCGCAGTAAACAAATGCGACCTAACGGTTAATAACCAAAAGAGCCACGCTACTTGACAGCTGCTCACAGATACAAACGCCACTCCGAAGTCCGACCTGGAGAAGCAACATGATGGAGCTTGAAAGGACTTCATCTCCAAGTTCTGCACCATTTTAAGACATCATTTTAAATGTCACGGGTTGATTTTTTCAGGCCTATTTGGTTTGCATGGCGCCGAAAGTTTCCCAAGGTCTTCAACTTTACACCATTAACGTCCCCTTCTTACCACCTTAGATAGTTATTTATTTGTACTATCCGCTAATTTAAAGTGCCGCGCTGTTGATCGGCGTGGATACGCTTGGAGACAAAGATTCAGACACTAACTGATCCATTCGTTATTTTACTAGTTCGTATTATTTTTCTTGGTCTAATAATGATGTTTCTTTAAAAAATATTGAAAAATTATTCGTTCATTTTTTTAGCATAAGGTATCTGGGATTTTGTATCCTTGTGTTTTCACATAAAAGAAAATAGTTCGAATTTTGGGCCAGCCGCCGAGCAGTTGCCCACACGAACTCATATAAGTTGGTTTACTGCATATTTGTGTTTCACGAAATTTTTACTATGTATTTGAAGGGTTAAGATGTTTTAGATTTATATTTGTGTTAATTACTACATATTAGTGGCCTTCAGTATAAAAAATCCATGCCTCCGCTACTGTTCATCTCCTGTTGGCTTTGTTCAAACGATCTACGATAGATGGTGGAGCCGATCTGATGAGGGAGGTATCGTCCGGCCAAAGGCTCTGATCAAGTGGCCTCAACTTCTCACCATTTGTATTGTTAACCATTCTGCTCTCACGAACTGTGGCCCTTCTCTCTATCATCGGCTCTTTCTCTCAGTTAAGGTTTGAAGAAGATAGAAACGGAAGAGGTAGAGCAGTAACTCACAGGATAAGAGTCCGAAAAGTAAGGAGAGGGGGAGAGAAAGAAGGGAACAAATTTGGAGTTCTTTTCTTCAGTAGTTTAAATGCTTCTTAAGTAAATCTATCAAAAACTTACAAAATTCTACATGTATTTGTTTTAAATGACAAGATTTCTTGAATCTTCCTAAAATCTGTTTGCATGAAATTTTTTCGAGTTCTGCCGGTGGCTCAATGGCTCGTACGTCTCATAATTGACAGCCAATGTTGAGATAGTTGTTCGATTTGTTCTTTGCCATGTTCCATCAAAGCGAAAAAGAATGTTCTCTTTGAAATTTTTCTTGATTGAGAAGGAACCACAACATACTCCACAAGCAACTTGCTTATTGTCTGCTTTTGGAAAACCTCCACTCCTGTATCTCTGCCATATGCAGGAAGAGTGCTTTTATTGCAAAAATTTTATCCTCATAAAAATTGAATCACGAACTTCTAGGGCTCGTTTAATGGGCGGGAAAAATACTGTAGCCCAAGAAAAAAATTTCAAATTTGTAAAAGTTTTTCGTTTCATCAGACGCACAGATATTTTTGAGACTCAGGCTGGAAACGGAAATTTATTTCCGGAAAGGCACGCTCGCGTCTTCCTCCCAACTTTTAGTTTTCGTGCATCGTCCTGCTGCTGCTGCGTTTTCCTCCTTCCCCCATTCCCTGTCCCCTCTCCGTCACAGAGACCGTCTCTCCTCCGCTTGACGGCCGTGGTCCTCCAGCCGCCCGCCGGTGAGCCCTCTGCCGCTCTTATCTCTCACTCTCTCTTTCTCTCACTCTCTCTCAATCCCGCTCTTAAAATCACACAGTCTCATTCTCTCTCTTCTGCAGCTCCACCTGTGGCTCTCTCTCTCCCACACGCACCCACAGATACCCAAGCCCTACCGACGTCGCCCGCTTGCAGCCCTAAGGTGAGCCCTATGCTTCTCTCTCTCGCTCTCTCACATGCACGTTCTCTCGATAACCCATCTCTCTTTACTCTCTCTTCTACAGCTTCACCTGTTGTCATCAATTGCAGGCCTTCAGGCACCACCTTCAACAGGAAATTTGGTTTTATCCCTCTTGGCTGCTCCTTTACTCAGGTATGCCTCTCACGATTCCCCTTTTTTTCACTTCTATTATTCTCTCTTTGCTTCTATTCAGGTATGAAACCGAACATTCAAAAGTAGTATCTCTGGTTTATATTTTTGTCCTCTCTCTCTCTCTCTATATGTATATATCTGTTCAAGCGGTATATATCTATTCTGCAATGGCTGCTGCAAACGTTCGGCAGACTCTCTCTCTCTCTAGCTGCAGATTTTTTTTTGGCTTAAAATGTTGATATGTTGTTGAATTGGTGTGGTGTTTTAATATTAGGGTCTGATTTGTTTAACTGCAGAATGTTAAATTATGTGTATTTCATATTAAGATATTATCTGTTGAATTTCTGAAGGATGAATTTGTTTCTGCTTCAAATTAGGACCTGGTTTGTTGTCTTTTTACCAAAATCTTTTCTCTCTTTCTCTGTATTTTAAGTGTTGAACAGCTCTTAAATTGGAAGACTTGGCCATGTTGGTTTAGCTAGAACAGACACAATTGTATGAGAAAAATGGTATCCGTATTTGCCCACTGGTGGAGAAGATAATACATGCCGTATATGACCTGCTAGTTTCTGTTCAGTGGCTATTTTTAGCATAAACAAGTAACGATGTGGCCAAGGCCTCTGCTTATTCACCTGCAGACGAGATACATGGCCATAATGGCAAATCATTTGTAAGCAGTGGATAAATAATGAGAATGGTCATGCAACTCCTAATAAGCTGGTTGAAAAATACGTCCAGTTTTCCCTTGTTCTGCAGATCAGCCTTAACAAGCATTTCCTGATTACAAGAAGTTTGATTGAAGATAAATCTTTGAACAAATACATTGGCTGGCATGCTATTTCTGCTGTATATTCTGGATCAGTCTCCTTGTCTGAGCTCTCTGTATTTGCTAAATGATGATTATCATTAAAGATAGATCTTCAATCTACTAAATGATGATTATCAAATAAAATGAAGTAGGTGTTCGAAGTGAAAGCAGATTAGCAGAAAGCAAATTTGGAAACAATCTAAATTTCAGTCTCGTTTCATTCCAAATTTGTAAGTAAACTTTTGTCATTTTAGCTTGGTTGGAGCATTTCGAAGAAGTGTACTTAGTTTAGAAATTTTTTCCATTTTGATTATTTGTTTTAGTGCTAAGAATACTGCTGTTTCTATTGAGAAAAACATGGCTGTTTCTCTATTTTTGACATGTCCAATTTCATTTGCTAATAAATTGTGAAGTTATTCATCCAGTCTTCAATGTGTGCTTACATATCACACAGTAATGCCATCCCAATGTTGGTTGCAGACTGTAAACCATGTTGACATCACTTTGAATGTAAATATGATCATGCAAGAATATGAAAAATGGTACAATAATTACGAGTACTGGGTTTAATCCCCACTTCATTCCTCACCCAATTATTTGGCCATATTATGCTCTTTTTTTGTTTTATTTTGGGGTTTGCAATTACTTATTTTCTTTTCTTTTGTATTGTAGTAGCTATGGAAGGTTCAAGCAACTCAATGAATGATACTCATATGGACTGATGCTCAACTAGAATATCTTATAAATCTTCAAAGGAGGGCAAAAATGAAAACACTATGAAGAGTTACATGAAGTGTATGGCCAGTCAACTACCATAGGTCGTGACAGTTATAATTGTACTTCGTACATGATGACTGAAGACTATGAGCCCTATAACCCATAAGCCTGATTTCGGGATAAATGTTGATGAAAATGTATCTTTCACACAAATGTTGAACAGTAATTCTCCTATATCATCACCGACACACATTCAACAAGATTCAGGTCCTACTACATCAGAAAGTAGGACCATGAATTCATCAAAGAAAAGAGCAAGATCAAGTACGAATGACGAGGAGTATCGAACACTATTGCATGACATAGCCGATAGTTTTCGAACAATGATAAACACATCTACAACACAAACAAGGAACAAATGTGCAGTTATATTGCGTGAAATGCTCAACTTGGGAGAGATTGATAAGAACATGCACTTAAGAGCCCTGATGCTAATGGAGCAAGGAAAAAAGCCACACATCTTCCTCAACCTTCAGCCTGATAAACGGGTGCCTTGGTTGCTGTTTAATCTCAATCATCAATAGTAAGTAGTACATGTTCTCCTACATCTTTATAATTCAATGTTGTGTTTGTTCTAACTTCTATGCAATTGAAAAGATGTTATTGAAATTGCTTTATATTTCATACATATATGTTTGTTTTATGGCTGTTAATTCCTTTCACCTTTGCATATTAGAATGTTTTATTCGTAGATGGTATGATTAGACATGATGAAAGTTACTTTTTGTCTATGTTACCCAGTTCTATGCTACCCAGTGCAACAGTCATGTCGTCAGATGAAGAAAGAGAACATGCTATGGTGAAAGTGATGTTTGCCTTGGTCATCATATTTTTTGGGTTCCTTAATCGGCGTAGGCGAATTGTTCACCCTTATAGAAATGTTGGTAGTCAATTTATTGAAAATATCATCAACGGCCATCCAAAGAATTGTTTGGACTTACTGCGCATGGATCGCAGCTCGTTTATTACACTATGTAATATCTTGAAAGAGAAAAATTTAGTAGAAGATGCTCGGGAAATCAGCATTAAAGAACAAGTTGCTATCTTTCTACTTACTGTTGGCCATAATGAGCGCAATCGTGCATGCCGAAACACGTTTCAACACTCAAGTCAAACAATTAGCAAGTACATCAACCTCATTCTACGAGCACTATGTCAATTGGGTAAGGAATACATCAGCCGACCGAACGATGACACTCCATCCAAAATCCGCTTCAATCCTCGTTTCTATCCATATTTTAAGGTAAGCTAATTCATGATCACATATTATATTGTACAAATGCAGTGCAACTAATATTTTTCACTGTACGTAGGATTGTTTAGGAGCTATAGATGGCATTCACATACCAGTCTGGGTACGTACATCAGAAGAATCGAGGTTTCGTAATAGAAATGGAACTCTTTCACAAAATGTCTTTGCTGTAGTTGGATTCGACATGCGATTCCACTATGTTTTGGCGGGTTGGGAAGGCAACGCAACAAATTCAAGAGTATTATACAGTGCACTAGACACTGAGATCGATCCTTTTGTCATACCTACAGGTTAGGTTGTCAATACTCTTTCATAAACAATTAATAGATTGTTGTGTAGGTGTTAGCTTACTATTTATTTAATGTCGAACTCATAATAACTGTACTGTGTAGGGAAATACTATCTTGGTGATGGAGAATATCCAAACATACATGGTTTACTAACTCCATATCGAGGTCATCGATACCATCTCTCTGAATTTAATGCATCGGGGGCACGACGTGTTACATCTGCAGAGGAACTGTTTAATCATCGTCATTCATCATTAAGAACAACTGTTGAACGAGCTTTTGGTTTATTAAAAGGACGATTCCCTATACTAAAAGCACAAGTGTCATTTCCTTATCGTAAACAAGTTGGGATTGTGTTAGCCACGTGTGTTCTACACAATTTCATTATAGATCATAATCCTCATGCAGAACAGTTTGATGTTGACGAAGGTGCATCTGACGATGCAAATGAGAGTACATCGTTTGTAACCGAACTTGAAAGTGCGACACAAAGTATTCATCGAGGATCCAATAATGACCTGCGCACTTCAATAACATCTCAAATGTTCATGGATTTTCAAACTCGTAGGTGCGTAGTAACTTATCACACGCAGAAACTATTGTGTTGATGAATATTATTCATATGTTTGTTTTGTTTATGTTTTACTGTTGTTAGTTATTGTATTTGAATATAAGCTCTTCACGCTTTAATGTTTGTTAAAATGTGATGTTTATGATTATGTTCATAGGTAATCGAAGATGAAGCCCCGACATAAGTATTATGTCGTGTTCGAGGGTCGTTCACCTACATGAAGAAATACGATCACCAAATTTTTGATGACATGTGTCAACACACTTGAAGAAAATGAAGATTCTTTGAAGGTTGACATTCATTTACATGTTTCAAATCGATTCATGTGGTGGTCATTGTGATTTTGTTGAGCTTGTTTCCGTTATGGTGGATGTGTACATGACGCACTATATGTATATGCTTCTATGCATACTCTACCTTCACACTTGGCTATGTATTTAACGGTGATGCTTTTGTCAACACTTATGTAAATTATCTATCACTGATGAGAATATGTATGTGATTTATCTAGTATTGTCTACTTCCTAGTGAAATTCTCATATATTATCAATTGATGATGCCTAATTCCGAGTGTAAGGAGGGTATGTATAAAGTCTTCCAGAGGAAGAGAGGCTATGCCTATGCAGCTCTTTGATCAGACGCAGGAAGATGGTGTGAAAGTGGAGCCTGTTCTTGTAATTGGCTTGCTCAAGCCTTCTGCCTTGCTCTGTGCTAGTAGTATTAAAGTGTCTGTGTAATGGTTATTTTTTTTATTAAGAAATGTTATTTTGACAATTGATGTTATATTATTTATTAAGATTATAGTTGTTAAATAACTGGCAGTTGATCTTCACGTTCATTGCATCGCTGGTCGTGGTTTGATTCATATGCAATTTTCAAACCAGAGATCAAGAAATGTAAACTGCGTATTATCATTTATCAAATTTGGTAGATGGTTTATTATTTATCCGTGTGTTTATGCTAATGTTTGTGGTCGTCGGCTGCCTAAGATGCCTTGTATGCAGAAACATGACAACCACTAAAATCTTTTTGATGACAAATATGCCATGATTTGCTCCTGAATAGCAGATGCAACAGATGATCGATCATTTGGTTGTATGCTTCTGGTTTTTGAAAGGCATCATATTGCTGCTGAGTTATGGAAATGGCGTCTACGCTTTTGCTTGTCTGATCCTCGTATGTGGTTTATGTGTTAGATCAATCATCCTCTTCTAGTCATGCTTCTTCCATTTATTTCACTAGTCTGCATAAACGTGGCCTGCTACTTGCATGAAACAAAACTACTTTCAGGTCGTTTCCAGTAGAGATGCTACTTGCATTTGTTCCGATGTTCATTGGCAGTGATTCCAGGGCCAATTTTCCATATATAAGAGAGATAGAGGGAGGCCAGACTAGTGATTTAAGAAACTATATCTAAAGATTATGTAAATATGAAAATATGTTTCTTTATTATCAAACTAAGAAATAATTTTTTGAAAATTTATTTTTCAATTATCACAAACACATCAAAATGAGAATGGAATCTAAAGATTTTCTCATTCTTTTATTTGAGGAAAGTTATTTCCATAAGGTCGACCTTATGTGATGCACCGGAAATCCACTGTTCAACGAGGAAAAAAAAAATTAAAAAAAATTTCCTCCCCAGGACCCATCAAGCAAGAGAAGGAAAAACTGAAAAAGTGACCGTTAAAGTCATTTTCAGAAATATATTAGACCGTTAAAGCCATTTTCAGAAATATATTTCGGGAATTTTTTTTTCGCCTCAAAGCTGAAAATTTTTTTCCAATTTTTTTTTTTTTTATCGTTACCTGGCTCGCCTTCTTCCTCCCTCGCTCGTTCTTCCTCCGCCTCCTTTCTTCCTCCCTCTTTCTCTTCTTCCTCCCTCGACTCCTATCTGTCGATGGGAATGAGGATTGATATGCTGGAGGACGAATCGAGCAGAGTAGGAGCGGAAGAAATCGGTTCAGGCTTGATTCAGGCTATCGCCGGACAGATCCCTGAAACTGTCCTACATTCCGGCGATTGGTCGGAGCTAGGAAGGGGCTTTCACTATCAGGAGATCCGCATAGCCCTCACGAACATGTCCTCCAATTTTGAGAAGAATCGGTGAAGGATCGGACAAGATTTGATCAGAAGAACAGACGAATCGGCGAAGGATCGGACAAGATTCGATCAGAAGAACAGACGATGTCCAGTTTTAGAGTTTCCACCCACCAGTCCTTGATTCCGATCAAATTACCGGTGACTGCCCGAAAATTCCAGAGGGCTTTTGATCGATTGCATCCGCCACATTCTAACAAATATCTCCACCAATTTTGAGCCAAATCTATCTAACGGAGCTAGAGGAGCTGGCCGGAAATAGGAGGAAATCAGCGGCGATCTGAGGAATTTCTCCGCCAATGGCGGCCGCAACCGAATATTAGTCAGATTATTGGGTAAATCATGAAATCGGGTGAACTATCCACATGGATCTGTTCGTGTTTTGATTGTCTATCGATTGTTGGTGTTTTCATTGCTGTTTGTCTTCGATTTGGTGATAAATCGATCCAGGGAAGGCTGCTGCTACGTAACAGAGGCGTCGTTCTGGAGACAGGAGCGTCAGGCGACAACGAACTTCACAAGGGGCACGTTTTGCACCTGATCATCGGTTTCAGCTACAAACCGGGGCTTCCAATCCCCTACTCCGTGCTTTAGCTGTGGACCAATTTTTAGGATTTTTCAGGAGATTTTCCTGAATTTCTAAAAATTGGCGAGTTCGAGTCACTCTGTCAGCAACCGAACCTGATAAACGCCTGAATTCAATCATCGAGGCAGCGCCTCATCCGGCAGGTGAGACCTTGAACACCCTATAGTAGCAGGGTGGGCGTAAGATTGGAGCCGGCCTTGAAGGAGCTGAATCGGCCTATAGCATGTGGCTGGCACTCGTGGCGTTTTAGACGGCAATTTCCCTTAATTTCTAACACTGAACTTAAAAATATATTTCTTTTTTATCAAATTAAAAAATATATTTCTCAATGATCACGGACATCAAATGAGAATAGAAAAGATTTTTTTATTGTTTTCTTTTAAAAAATATATTTCCAGATGAACCATCTTGAATTATTTTTAGAAAACACCCCAAAAAAATTATTTCATGAAGCAATGGAGCCCCTAATCATGGACAGATGAATTATCTTTAATTATTTTTAAAAAACAAACAATTCAACAGTAAAGCAAATGTACTCTTCCTTTGTCTGTGAACATAGATTCAATGTTTTATGCCTGTTTAATACTTAAAAAGCAGTGCACTTCGGCCTTCATTTCTGAAAGCCACAGTTTTTTATGATTATGTGTGGTCTCTCAGCTTGGGATATGAGAACTTCAAATATAATATCTTAGTTATTCCAAAATTCCCTTTTCTCATAGTGACCGGCAATCATGTGTTGAATGCACAACTCCCAGTAAATGCACTTTGGAATCATACTGTGGTTACCATGCTAGCTTTTACTGTGATTCCATTCCTTCACTTTAATAATCCCTTTTTTTTTGCCTAACTGGAAATGGAGACAGTCATCATTTGCAATTTTGCAGTGCTTCTTGAGAAACTCAGGGCATTTTCACATTCCATTCATTACTTGCATTCGATAATGAAAAAATTGCATCTATCTCCAGTATTCTTGTGAAACTCGTATTCTAAGAACCTTATGTAAGTAATATTATTAATAATCAATTTTTAGTCAAACAAGTACATCCAGTATTTGCTTGGCAAAGTCCACAATGGGGCAATCGCCCACACTGACCAATGAAAAATATTTATTTTCCTATTGACACATGAGAAACTTTTCCTTTTTGCAGATGCTTGCCATCATTGCGGCATCGGTCCTGTGTTGTGTTTATAAAGTTTATCAGCATCATTAGGTCTTAATCATAAGATTCATTGGTGAAATCCAAGTATTTAATCATGAAATGGATTCTTCTCAAGATCCAAAATCTCATTGTCGGGGAAAATCTCACAATCTCTCTCTCTCTCTCTCTTTTTCCGGAAATCTAAAGGAGATTTGATTTTGGCATGCATATAGCACACAATATATAGAAAAACATGGATAAAACTTCGAAGAAAAATGATGAATAGTTTGTGTCGGTTTTACCAAAAGAATGTGGTTTTTTCTTTTTACAGCAAGTGATTTTTGAAAGTATCACGTTGGTCAACAACGTATCAAACTTTTGCACAAAAACGTAGTGATATATACATATATAATATAAATATATATGTTTTTTTTTTTCTGATTCTCATGGAAAAAGTTAAGTTCACACTAGAATCGTCAAAACAGAACTTGGGTACATATTGGATTGATTTCAAGTTTGATCAGCCAGATTTGGTCATCGTTTGAAATCGGGTTTGGTTCATATCTGGATCGTCGTCCAATCTGACTGCAACTTTACTGCTAACTTGCATGTTTTTTGCCAGTTCGTATCAGATCCGGTTCGTTCCTAGATACATCTAATTGGATGAACTTGGTGGTCGTTGAACTTTCAAAATTTGGATTAGGTTACAGGTAATCAGATTTTTCAAATTCAGATCAACTGCAGTTAGGGTTCACCCGGAATCCGATTCCAAAGCTCTAAAATTCTCAAGGATCTTCAAATCTGAATACGAAATTCAGGCCAATATTTTGGCTGTTCTCCTTCTTTTTCCCTCCTTAGAAAGACTCTAGGGCTTTCAAGAGGTGAAGAGTTCAATGCCTCTTGTGCACGCTTCTTGCCATAATGTAAGGACCAACCTAATTCTTGCTTGCAATAAAAATTTGAAAATTAAAAAAAGGAGATCATTTACATATATTTTCTTTTCCAGGGCTCGAATGTGTATGTTCTCCTGTAACATGACTTAGCAATTATTTGTAGAAATTTCTAGATATTCATACTTTTTTTAAAAAAAAAAATGAAAGCAAATTGGTTTAACGTGAAGCCTGAAAGAAAGGGACAACGGAATGTGAACCGAAGAATCTCACAACCAAAAGTAAATGGCTCGATGAAAATAGTGTTTATTTTTTTTTTCAAAGAATGGAAAATTTACTTTTTCGAGGATGCTACGATCCAATTGCATAACATGACAAATGACACTAGAAGACGTGCTATTTTATGGACCAGGGAATGACGATATCGACTCAAAGCCAATCAAACTTTGCCAAGTTAGAAATGGGAAAATTACATGCGGTATATATATATATATATATATATATATATATATATATTATAATTCAAACATGAAAAAGAGGTCGATACAGGTCAATTTGCGACTATACATATTGGCCAACATTAAGCCGTATGGATAAGCAAAGGTTATGAACTAAATTTAGATCTTTAAATGTGAAAAAGAATTTTGAAATTGAGATGCATGGAAATTTTTAATATCTCTTTCACATTTTTGAGTCTCTCACTCAGATAGGTTCTATCCTGCCACTCAAAATAAAGCTTAAAGACATCTTCATTGTCCTACCTCGAGGGTTTTGAGCTACACCAGAGCCAGTGTCAAAACAGTTCACTCTTTAAATTAGATGTTGTGTCTTACCATCTTAACACAACACCCATGAAAATCGAACTAGAGACCTATCTTTTTATAAACCTTTAGTCTCACCCACTATAATATGTTGGTTGAAATATAATATATTTTCACATTTAATAATGTAATTTTTTTCGCTTTTCATTTATTTACTATATTTTGCTTTCGATAAAGGAATCCATTTTATTAAATATGCATGGCATTAAAATAGTAGAGAGGGAGGAAAAGGAAAAAAGGCATGGTAAGTGCAGTGACGCGACCAACTCAGAAGGTTGTGAAAATGAAATTTTGTGACAAGAGAACATAGATTGATAGTAACTCAACACCTCCATCCCCTCCACATGGAAAGGCATTGTTTCCATATCAATCGACACAACATGCCCCACAACCATGTTTCTGGTGTTCAATGGCCTCCATGATGATTTTGTGGGTCCCCCATGGCCCTTTTTTAAACAGAATGATGACAAGAAAGGAATTCTAAAAAAATGAATTATAGGGGGGCTACAATAATTCTATGTTTGACGGCCTCAAATATGAGATCCGAGGCTACACACATCGAGGGGGATTTAAAATCATGGATCTATAGTCCGACCCCTTCCCGCCTCTTGGATTATAAGTCTTATGGTTTTTCTATTATGATACTCTATTAAAATTCAAAATTTAAAAATCGTGTTTGAATTTGGGTCCAGATCCGAATGTGGCAGGGTCGAACCTGGATCTAAACTATTTACAGTCGTCAAAACAATAATCTTACCAAGTATTTCATTTTTTCTTTTTAACTTTCCAAATGCAATTATTTTGAAGCCATAGTTATAAATAAGGTTGTGAACGGATCGGATCTAATGCAACAAAACTCGTTAAAGGTCGGATCAATTGACAGAATCGTGGAATTAGTTATAGATTGAGTGCCCATTGATGGAAAAATGATATAAAGGGACTTGATGATAAATCGAATTGGTTTGGATAAGCGTCATGATGATTGAATGGGCTTGAGATATTGGTAGCATCTATTTGGGGCCAAGTACCAGTTGGGGGTAGGCTGCTTACCTGAAGATTACAACAAGGGGATGATGCCAATAAGGACCTGATCATTGTGGCCCCCCCCCCACCTTTTTTTTTGTTGGGTTTCAAGAATGGATTGGCCCAAGTCTGTTGCTTGACGCCTTTTGATTTTCTTCTAAATTAAGGGCTACAACTTCACATCACACCCTAATCGTTCAGCTAATGAATCACTATGCTCTTCAACCTTCTCCAACGATCGAAGTTATTTCTAAAGTGGATATATACACACACACACACACACATGTGTGTGTGTGTGCGCGTGTGTGAATTCAAATATGCAAGATGCTGAATGCTATCAGGTGTTTTAAATTTAAAAACTGCCATAAAAACCTATAAACTGCAGGTAAATGTACAATGAACTATTGTTACAGTATAAATCATAACCATTTTTTAGCAATATGTTGTTTTATGTTAATAATTTGGTAATCTCTGACATTTTGTATCTCTGTGTGTGTATATATATATATATATAAAGCGAAAAAGAGAGGAAAATTGGTACATCCCAGACTATTAGGTCAGGGGACAAAACCAGATCACTTTAATGGAGTGATTAAAGTCTGTTTTTTTTTTGCTATCTAATATTGCCAATATGACCTTAAGATTAAGTTGATCATTTCTTGAAGTTTAATAGTGTTTTTATAAGAAAAAAATGAACGGCTGCCATAAACATCAACATTTTGATAGCAGAAAAATCTATATTTTTCATAAAACAACTTTAATCAAAGCATGTTTCATGTCAAAACAGTTTTTATAAATATAGATATATATATTTTATTTATGACATTTTTAACAAAAATTTAAAGGGCCTAGCTTTTTTTTTTAATCTCTGACCTAACGGTCTGAAATGTACCAAAATCTTTCAGTGCCTCTCCACACACATATATATATATATATATACACACACTGCTAGAGAGTTCATTCTTTCTTCCTCCTTTGGAAGCTACCAACTCTCTTTTTAAATCTAGACGCTAGATTATTTGAAAAGATGTATGCATGATCTTAGCTTTTATTTTATATGTTAGATTAAGTTTGAAGAATTGTAACTCTCGTGTTGGTTAAACACATAACACGTAAAGTTAAAGTCGATTCGCCCGATCCCAATTGTAGAGAAGAGTAGATGGATCAAGTTTGTGTGCCCGCTAGGCCTGCTCACCAGTCCTGTCACTCTCTACTGTCTATTATTATGCTGCCATAAATGGCGACCAAAGGTACGGAGGTTGAAGTCTAGGCAAATTAGGCCGCGGATCTTAATTGTTTCTCTTCTTTTGCTTCCTAATTATTTTTGGACCAAATCAAAAACTTTCTAGCACATCCATATGCACATCCTCCAAATTTTATATCAAGTCATACAACCATTTTTAACATGTTTTGTGCTTTTTCTTCGAGGAATTTATTAAGCGAATGTCATCTTCATGTGCAAAGATGGCGTGTGCACGCACACACACACATATTTTCATTCGTCAATATTCAACACCCTAAACATTTGATCATATATTAATTAATAACTTTTTTTTCGTTTTTTTTTCAACCATCCATCTTAAATAGCTTAATGTCAAATATGGTTCTTCAGGGACGGACTAGCTATATATATATATATATATATATATATATATATATATATATATATAAGTCAATGCTGCTGAATGCCATATGGCTAAAAATCTATAAATTGAGCACTAACATGATTATATATTGTTAATGTCAGTGGTTATTTTTTTAAGTTTTAATCATCTAACATGATTGTGCCTCTCCTTTTTCTTGTCTCGAAAGTCTTTTCACTCATTCTAAGTGCTATCATCACATGTTATACCTTGTTCACAATTAGATTTATGTGAAAGAAAAAGGTTGAAACATGGGAAGACACTCTTAAGCAACATGACACAATCTAAGCATATACAAATATTAGGAAACTCGGTATATCTCAAGCCACTTAGGTCAGAGATAAAAACAAAACCTCTTAATTTTTTGTTAAAAAAAAAATTTAAACAACATGTAAACATTCTAATGTGTTTGTAAATGCTGATGAAACATAAAAATGTTTTAATTTAAGCTCTTTTTAGAAAAAAAAAACATTGATTTTTCTACTGTTAATAAATTTTAATATTGGATGATGCAGCCTTAAACAATTGATTTTAATTAATTGATTCAGGAATAACATACCGCTGTCTTAAATTTCCTATTTGACGCCATAGAAACCAATAACTAAACTCAAAAGGTTGACTATTTCAGCATAAAATTATTGTCAAAATCTTTACGGTAAGGAGAAACAGCACAAATACTTGAACAATCAATTTTGTCTTACCTATTTACCACATATATATATATATATATATATATGGAGAGAGAGAAAAAAACTGGTAAGTAAGGGATTCTTAGGTCCATACCAATAAAGAATCATCTTAGTAATTAATTTTCTAACATGAATGGTTGAGGTAAAATCAAGGAAAAAAATTATGGGTGACTACAATATTCTATATCATTTTTTTACTTGATTTTCTCTTAGCTATCAATTTTAAAAAGATCAAACAACTAAGAGTCTCCTACCCGATGGGTCTCTCTCTCTCTCTCTCTCTTGTTTTGTATATATATATATATATATATATATATATATTATTTGTACATAAACTCTACAAGCAAACCAACCGAAATCGTGAAAATTATGTTAAATAGTCGGTATTAGGAAAGTCAGGTTAAGCATGAATATTCTTGGTTTCGGAAGTTCAACTTCTTTTTGTTGGTTGGCCAAAATAGTTGTACTTGAAAAGGCTGTGGGTCCCACCCTTTTCCTTCAAAGTTCAATGCATTCCCATCGAAACACTGCGAAGTCTCATATCATAACCCAGGCGATCAGTTCTGCATGCAATATGATGAGCCCCTCGGTTCACCGGAAATAACTTTGCCTTGTATTTTACAAGGCAATCAGGATTGGAAGCTTTCCAAAGCAACAAAATTTTCAACGTTTCTTCACGTTAAGAACGAAAGACCGCGATACGTATCGAGCAAGAGACATTGGTTGGAATCCGTCTTTTTTGTGAAGATCCAGATTTGAATACAATTTTGACCCGACCCGTTCAACGCGCCCACCGCTCTGACTTGATGACCAAATCAACTGCACGCTAAGACGTCAAATCAGCCAATCCCAATCACCAGTTCACCTCCTCATGCTTTGAAAAGTATTGCATTAACTTACTTTCATTTCCCAAGCACTGTAGAAATTGCCTGAAATGCCCTTGCGAACCAAAACTGCGAGTCCTGCCCCGTGACCCGAACCCTTGTTGGATCAAATTCCGTTTGGATAATCTTGATTGGACCCAAATATTATGGTCTGAACTGAGACCGAGTTAGTCCAAACAAAACCGATGTTGGGTGGATTTTGGATTGGCTGCTCGGTCCGACAAGATTGGAGAATTCGCGAGTTCTGGACCTTGAAAATCTGCCCTTGTAAGAGTCCAATTTCGATCGGGTTTTAGCATTAGATCGTGCGTTTGGATTTGGTTAAAACTCAGGGAACCATGAGATTTGGAACGTCTTAAACCAAATTCAGAGTGTATATCGTTTTCATATCGAAGCTGGATCCATCTTCTCTAGTCCGGGTCCGTGGGCCCATACCGAACCAGAACTGTTGATGACAAAATAAAAATATTCAAGGACAATATCGGAATCGTGGAAAGCGCAGTAAGAGCCGACAAAAAGTCCACGAGGGCGGGTAAAAGATGCGTCATGGTCGCCGGGGGCGTTCTTTCCTGTGCGAAATGACGCAACTATCCTTGACTTTATCGTAAAATGTCCCTGCGGTTTGGCAGGAGTTGAACCCTAGATTGTTGGCGGCAATATACCGCCAATTACTTCGAGGCGGTTTTCGGGAAGAAGTTCAAAGGACGGGGGGCTGAACAATGAATTAAACCTGAAATTCTGTATCTCGGGGGAAATTCTTCTCCATGACAATGAATTAAACCCAAGTTTGACTTTCGCACAAACATGCGTCAACCACTAAACGATTTTGCCTCCAAAATCCAGATTTAGGTGAAATTTCAGTTGCCCATAAGAACTTGTATCTTTAAAAGTTTTTCAATACCTAACCTGGGGTATTAGAATGTCATTAGAAATTCAGAAACTTCAATAATTTCACATGACATCGCCTTTCCCATTTAGCCGAATTCGAATTAACTCATGACAAGAAAGGATATGTTTCAAATGAACAAGAAAGGATGACCTGATCCCACCTTTCACTATAGGGATAATTTTGTAAGGAAAAATTTTCAAAATTCACTTTTTCCCTCGTAAAGAGTGGATCTTCCATTTAGCATTTTAATCATTTCGAGTGCATAACGTATGTTACCTTGTTTGGGGCAGTAACACATAATATGCTCCTAAGAATGTAGGTTAATAGAAATAATAAAGAAGTCAAGAGTTATTCCGAATTTCAGATGAAACTCAACCAGCCTCCTCTAATTTTCCGCCGGCGAGAGGACGAAAGAGAGAGAATAGGCAATACAAGAAGGTAATAAAAGTTAAAACGGAGGGTAGTTTCGTAACGCAGGCTGACGAGATCAGACCCAAGTTACTACGGGCACAAGGACCCCGGGCGCGATCATTTCGGGAGAGGAAGAAAGAGGGAGGAAGAGAGAGAAAGAGTCTTCCGTTTCCGTGCGAGCGTTTACTGCACTTCCGCTCTCTCTTATATCTCATTTTGTAATTTATTTGCTATTTTTTTTTGCATTTTTCCTATATTTTCTCTGTTTCTTTACGACCGGAATCCGAGTTCTCCGGCGATCTTTTTTCCCTCTCTTCACCGCCGGAGTCTGACTCCTCCGGCCACCTGCCTGTACCAGCCGTTTGATCAGAAGACTCGACGTGGATGCTTCCCGTACCTTCATTGCGGAGCATTGCTCCTCTTTTTTTCCCTTAGTGGATATCCCGTGAAAGCGCTGCATGTGTCTTCCCGCTTCAGTGATTTTTCGCGGCGAGGAGAGTGGGGGACTGTGGCGCGGAAGCAAGGAAGAGTATTTCTAGCTGGGAGAGTTGTGGAGGACTAGGGTTTCTCGCAGTTTTTTGTGGTGATAGGGCTTCTGAGATCGGAGATTGATGTCAATCCGCCGGTGGAGGCTGTGGAGTCTATGAAGAACCGCGTCCCGGAGCGGCGGAACCTGATGCGGGGTGGTCGAACGGGTTGTGCTCGGCGGGCGGTGGCGTCAGGCGGCAAAGTGTCTCACATGGAATGGCAGATCTTGCTAGCTATGGGAGTTCTGAGCGAGATATCGAGCAGGTGATTTGATCTTTCATTTTTCTCCGACTTCGTCCCTCTTTTATCGTGTTTTCTGTGCCTCTCCCCTCATTGACTTGGATGAGGTAGAGTTGTTTGTGACTTTGAAATGCGAGAGGTGCCGCACCCTTTGAAGGTTTCTTGAAGGTTTGAGAGTTTGTTTCTTTGACATTGTGGGCTTCTTCTTCGTGTTCCAAGTTATTTGATTCACATGGTAGACTAAGATCGAAAAATTGAAAAAGTTGAACCGAGAACGTACTTTTACGGAGGCAAAACGATCATCCTGTTACTCTGTTTTCATTCTTGTTCAAGGTTTTGTATGCTAAATGGAGCCACGGATTTATAATTTTTACTTTCTCGGAATGTATTTACATTTTACCATCTTGCATATGCTATTTGTATGAATTCCTTTTATTAGGTTTGTGTTCTCTTCAGTTTGCTCTTTTTTTTTTCCTACGGAAAAAGGGAGTGGAGAGGGAGCCCTGAGTAAGTCTTTCACATTTCACAGTGTCAGAGGATAAAAACTGTATTTGATCATGATGCATTGCCATTGTTCTGATGTGGTTTGGAGAACGGTTTTCCGAGAATTTTAAAGCTAGTGATCAACTGTATGACAATGGATTACAGAGAGAAACGTCAGTGGAACTTCTTGGTACTTGTTCATCCGCTCTGGTGACGCTGGATTTTTTGCTGTGTACGGTTCTTTCTTGCTGTATCGATGATCTGCGACTTCGAGCATCGGGTTCTGCTAGCGCATCTGATTATGGACTACCTTGGCTTCCAGAAGAAATTTGTGGTTTATGTACTTTAGAATATTTGCAACTGTGAACAATTAAGAGCAAATGATTGTTATCTTCTATATCATTTACTTGCTTTTTAGTTTTTGTTGTGTGGAATAATAAGTCACTCTAGATGCCTTGTTCATGCAGTTAAAATCTGGAATTTTTTATCCGGCTATCTTTTTTCTACCTCGTACATTTTCTGCTTTTATTTGGCTGATTTTTTTTTTAATATTTCTCTGTTTTAAGGCCCTTATTGCTTTGAAGAAAGGCACTCAGTTGCTGAAGTATGGCCGCAAGGGGAAGCCAAAGTTCTGCCCATTTAGACTTTCTAAAGTAGGTTTCTATCTCCTTCGTTGTCTTTATCTCTTGTTCGGATACTTATTTCTTGCTATATCTCCTTTCTGATTTAGCATATTGCTATCTGGGTTTTAAGAGCAGAAAATTTTGCGTTTCATCAATGCACAAGATGGTTAATCGAAGTGTTATTCGTCAATAAAATGGGTGCAGTAAATGACAGTTATTTCCTGTATGTTATACGGAAAGAGAATCTTCATTCCTACTGCATTCCACAAATTTCTGTGTCCGTGCTATTAGTGTGAGATAAAGAACAATGGAAATCAGGGAATGAGGCATACAATATGAATAGGAAGATAGACACTCCAAAATATATGTGTGAGTGGAAAGCCCATTGCCTGATGAGTGTGTTGAATTCCAATTTAAAGTTAAATAAGAGATTTCAACTACTTAAGGGTTGCATAATTCTGATGCAGAGTTCCATATTAAGTGCCTCAATGTCATCCTTCATCTTGGCCATCTGAAAACAGGACTGCTTAGTGTTTAGAAGATTATCACAGATAATCACGCTTTGCATCAATACATTTTTCATTTTCAATTTTGTGTGTAGGCCATTATCTTTACATGTTGATCACTTTTCTAGGATTTGACTGAATGTTCAAATTTTTAACATGATATAATTTTCTTTGTTGTATGATTTTTGTGATTGCTCAGTGCTTCTACTTTTTGATGCATTTATGCTCTCACATCCTTTTTCTTTCTATTGGAAGTATCTCTATCTCTCTAACTGTACACAACAAATACATATACATATCTATGTCACATGGGTGCGGGTACGGGGACACGGCAATTTTCAAAATTTTTGGACACGTGGACATGGTAAATTTTACATGAACAGATGAAAGGGCTCATTTTCAGTTCATAGCAGTCATTGTACATTGCTATGTTAAGATATTCTCAGATTTTATTTATAGTTTTACAGCAGTATTTAGTATGAATCATGTGTCTGCTGAGACATTTACATCACAACTTGGGACCTCTGGTTCCTTAATCTCCTATAAATTCCTAATTTATTGGACTATCTGCTTTTTAGGATGAATCAACTTTGATCTGGTTTTCAAGTGGTGAAGAAAAAAAGCTAAAGATTGCATCAATCTCCAAAATTGTTCCTGGACAAAGAACGGTTAGTCACTTGTTTGATTATTGAAATTCTTGTTAGTGTTTAAGAAGAATTTGATTGGCTTCTGTTTCAAATATAGTTAAAGTCTCTTACATTCTGAAGAAAGAAAACTTTTTTGTCGGAGAAGATCCTTGTCTCTATTAATAAAATTTCACGAATGCTTTTTCCAGCCAATTTTCAAGCGAAATTTATGCCCTGAGAAGGATTATCTGTCCTTTTCGTTGATCTATGACAATGGTGAGCAGTCTCTTGATCTGGTAAGTTCTTTTTTGCTTTTTTTTATGCTTGGCTTCTCTAAGTCAAAATTATCTGATTCTTAGCAAAATATATCTTCTATTCGGTTCTGTAGATCTGCAAGGATAAGATTGAGGCTGAAGTTTGGTTTGCTGGACTGAAGGCATTGATTTCTTCTGGCCAAAGGGGGCGGTCAAAAATAGATGGCCGGAGTGATGGAGGCCTATATTTTGATGTAAACTTTTTCTCTAGTTTGACTGCCATATTTTTATTGATAGTTGCAGTTGCTCTTTTCTGTTTCATGTCACCTTGTGCTGCTGACCATATTATTTATATGTGTGTGTTGTGGGGCTGTGTGTATTCATGCTTTGCATGTGTATATACATACATATATACAAATGATATGTCATATGTATATATTTGTAGCATCTATGGAAAATAATATTTGGTTTCGAAAAAATGTTGTTTTCTGCTTTGATTTTTGCTTTAAGCCTTTTGGAGTCCCCTGTGCTAAATCTTGATAAATAAATTGATGAAAAATTCCCAACTTTACAGTGATGTCCATATTCATGGTAAATTTTCAGGATAATTGTGTTCTCACATCTAGCAGTCCAAGCGAAATTTCGCTTGGTAACACCATAGAGATCAGCTCTCAGAAAAGTTCCACCAGTGTGAGCATAGAAAACTCGAGGAGAGCTCAATCTTTTGAGAGTGTGACGACTTCAGTTAGATCAGATGTAGGGATAGATAATACAAATATGCAAGTTAGAGGAGCAAGTTCAGATGTATACCGAGTCAGTGTTTCAAGTGCCCCTAGCTCTTCTAGTCAGGGTTCTGCTCAGGACGATTGTGATGCTTTAGGAGATGTGTACGTCTGGGGGCAAATCTTGTCTGATGCTTCTCTGAATAATGTTAATGGTAGAGCTCCTAGGATTGACCTATTGGTTCCTAGGCCTCTTGAATCAAACATTTTGTTGGATGTTCATGGTGTTTCTTGTGGGGGTAGACATGCTGCACTTGTCAGCAGACAAGGTGAAGTTTATACCTGGGGTGAGGAATCTGGTGGCCGGCTTGGGCATGGGGTTTTAATGGACGCTAGTCAGCCTCGGCTTATCGAGTCATTTGCAGCTTGTAATGTTGATTTTGTCGCTTGTGGTGAGTTCCATACTTGTGCAGTTACTCTGGCCGGTGATCTTTTCACATGGGGTGATGGCACACATAATGCCGGACTTCTTGGCCATGGCAGTGATGTTAGCCACTGGATACCCAAGAGAGTTTGTGGACCTCTGGAAGGAATCCAGGTTGCGGCAGTTTCTTGTGGTGCATGGCATACTGCCTTAATAACTTCAACTGGGCAATTATTTACTTTTGGTGATGGGACCTTTGGTGTCTTGGGGCATGGTGACCGAGCAAGTGTTTGGTTCCCAAAGGAAGTTGAATCTTTGAAGGGGCTGAGGACAATTGCAGTGGCATGTGGAGTATGGCATACTGCTGCAGTTGTAGAGGTCATTGTGACACAATCTAGTGCTAGCCTTTCCTCAGGTAAGTTGTTCACCTGGGGCGATGGAGACAAGAACCGTCTTGGCCATGGAGACAAAGAGACACGGACTGTTCCTACTTGTGTGCCTTCCCTTATTGAGTATAACTTTCATAAGGTGGCATGTGGACATAGCCTTACAGTTGGACTGACTACATCGGGGCATGTTTTCACCATGGGCAGTACTGTTTATGGTCAGCTTGGCAACCCTCAGTCTGATGGCAAGGTACCTTGTTTAATAGAAGATAAGCTTGTAAGTGAATCCATTGAAGAAATTTCCTGTGGTTCCTACCACGTTGCCGCCTTGACGTCAAGAAATGAAGTCTATACTTGGGGAAAAGGAGCTAATGGAAGATTAGGCCATGGGGATATTGAAGATCGGAAATCACCCACACTTGTTGAAGCCCTGAAAGATAGGCACGTTAAACACATCTGTTGTGGCTCAAACTTTACTGCTGCTATATGTCTTCATAGGTGGGTATCTGCCAATGACCAATCGCAATGCTCAGCATGCAGGCAGGCATTTGGCTTTACGAGAAAGAAACATCATTGCTACAATTGTGGGCTTGTTCATTGTCATTCCTGCAGCTCCAAAAAAGCATTAAGAGCAGCTTTGTCTCCTAACCCTGGAAAAGCATATCGTGTTTGTGATTCTTGTTACTTCAAACTTAGCAAAATATCAGAAGGTGGTGGTAATAACAAAAAGAGTGTTGTACCTCGTCTATCGGGCGAAAACAAAGACAGGTTAGACAGGCTTGAGATCAAATCTTCTAAATCGGACCTTGTTGAATATACAGACAGCAAAGCAAACAGACATGGCAAGAAACCTGATTCCTTGTCGCCAATTCTACCTTCACAGATGGCTGCTTTGTTACAGTTTAAAGACATTTCTTTACCAGGTGCAGTAGCTCGTGTTATTCCCAAGCCATTGAGCACTCCAGCTCTGCAATCTGTGATGAATTCTCGAGCTGTGTCACCTTTTTCAAGGAAGTCCAGTCCTCCTCGTTCTGTGACCCCTGTTCCAACAGGAGGAGGGCTTTCCTTTTCTAAAAGTATTGCTGATGGACTTAAAAGGACAAATGAACTTTTGAGTCAGGAAGTGCAGAAGTTACGGACCCAGGTAAAGGAATTACTTGCATATCGGATTTTTTCTTTCTCCAGTGGATATCATCATCATTTTGTATGTCTTCGCTCTTGTCCTCTAGGTTGAGAGTCTCAGGCAAAAATGTGAATTCCAAGAATATGAGCTGCAGAAATCTGCAAAAAAGGCTCAGGAGGCTATGTCACTGGCTGCTGAAGAATCTGCAAAGTGCAAGGCAGCTAAAGAAGTAATTAAATCCTTAACTGCACAGGTAAATTTTTTGTCATCTTTGCTAATCTGTGTTATAGACCTTGTAGTTCCATTCCTGCAGAAATGTTCTAAAACAATAGAAAGAATGACATCTGTGGTATGATGGTGCATGCACGCAATTGATGGTGAAAGACCCATATATGGAGGATGTATGGTTAATCATTAATCTGTTTTAAAATGCCATGTTCTTGAGTGATAAATAGCACACTCTTTCAGGAGGGTGGTATTTGAAGGGCTAATATAGGTTACTAAACCGACGTGCTATAGCTTTGGAAGGGCAGACAGTCTACTACGCCTTTTGTGGGTTTGGTATAGTGATATTAGAACACGTGTTAAGTTATTTCTGCAGCTACGTGTTAAGTTATTTCTGCGGTTAGGTTACGACATAATACTAAGCTACCCTGGAATATTGGCCTTTAGAAAACAGAAAATCTAGAAGCCTTTCATTAGTAAGTTAACTATACATAATAATGGATCTTGGGCATTTGCACACATTGTTAATGTTGAATTTCGCATGATTAGGGCTCACTTACCAGATGAGAATATGAGAAGTTTGTTTTTAAGGCATGATGCTCACATGGGGGTCGCTTCTTTCCGATGGAAGACTTCTGGGAGTTAATCTCCCTTCCCATTTTATTATCAAAGAACGTAACATGGGGGTCACTTCTTTGCTTGAGTACATTCTCCTGGTTACGACAATGTGAGCCGTCCAGCTACCTCACGCAACTGTTGTCTACCTTTCAGAATATTAAAATACCCGCTTTTTCACATGGTGATATCCTTAAGGGGACCGATGATTCACTGGAGGCTCTGCTTCTGTATGCCCTTGAAAAGTTAGCAAACTGCAACCACGTGTCCGATGTCTCTTCACATCTCATCCAGTCCTTTTCTTTGATCAAATCGCTTTGGACATGATTTTGTCTAATCCATATATGCGTCATCAGCAGGCAGTTGTGTAGGGTGCTTAAGCAATGAATTTGTGCTACTGCTACCATTCCCTGATTTTGTTTGCTTATTGTACTAATGGTCACTGCATTCTTGATTTCGTGCTAATATGATTATCTTTTTTTTTTTTTAATGGGGTTTAGCTAAAGGATATGGCTGAGAGGCTCCCACCTGGAGTTTATGACAACGACGGTTTGAGACCAATGTACGTGCCCAATGGGGTGGAGCCTAGCACCGTTCACCGACCTGCTGCCAGTGAAGAGAACCAACACCATGTCCATGCAAACCACTATCAACCTGCAGAACCTCCAAATTTAACTGGCCTTTCAGGCCAGACACACTCGCTGGGAGATGATCGAGTTGCAACCAACAGCACAAATTCTCATTTGAGAGAGCCAGAAAACTCAACAATGCAAAATGGTGAAGAAAATTTGCCACTAGCAAAGAGTTCAACAGGAACTACGCGAGCAGAGTCCGAACCCGTCCAGAATGGCACAAAGGGCTCCATCCCCACGTTGGCTGGTGGTAATCAGGTCGAAGCCGAATGGATTGAACAGTATGAACCTGGTGTATATATAACCTTGTTGGCACTTCGGGACGGCACCAAGGATATCAAGCGAGTGAGATTCAGGTAGTCATTCAACAACTTTATTACCTATTTTCTTCTAAATCCTTTTTTGTTAGTCATCCTAGGATTTTTTTTTCTCCTTTTAAAATCATTTTCAGCAGAGGTCAGGTGATTTTCCTGGTTTTTGCTTGTTTCCACTCGTTGTTTTTGAGTCCCTTTATCTAACGGCTGTGATGAATTTTCCCAGCCGGAAAAGGTTTTCCGAGCGCCAAGCGGAGACTTGGTGGTCAGAAAACCGGGAGAAGGTATTTGAGAAGTACGACGTGCGGGGGGAGGAAAAGGCCTCAGTGGGATCGTCAGCGCAAACTGGGCAATAAGTTCGAAGGTCTGCCCGTATTTCCCAAGTTTCACCGCCCAGGAAAAAGCACGCGACGACAGCAATGCCGCTCATTGTCACGTTTTTGTTGCTACTGTAAGCTTGGGAACCCGCTCTTTTGATGGATGCGAGAAGGCAAGGAAATTTTTTTCTTTTTCTTCCTCTTCTTTCTTCGTTGATATCTATTCTTTTTTCTCTTATCATCCTTTTTCTCTTTCCTTCTCAGTTTTGAGTCTTGTTACTCTGCCCTTTGCTGTTGTACGTTGTATATATTTATACATATACTCGCTTCTTGTAATCTATGGGCAGCAAAATATTCGCCGGTGCCATCCATCTTGTTAAAAATGGGTTCATATCCACTTGAATATATTTATGCCTGAGACGGGCATTCGGTCTCCGACTCAAACATCAAACAAATTTGGACTGGACTCATCGAGGACCGAGTCTCTTTGTATCTCAAGCTGTTAGTCCACGTGGGTGCGACAATATAGGCCTGTGCTGGACACTACAATCGGATAATTTTGACGATCCTAGCAAGACCAACCAACCCTACCAAAACAGAAAAATAAAAGAACAAATATGTCTTGTGTCCGATTTGCAGTATGATGATCAAATTTAAAAATTAATAGTTGACCTTCTGGCTCATCCTTTGGCGCCCTCTGATGCAAACAAGTTAGAGAAAGGAGAAAATCCAAGGTATCTGATTGGCAGTTAAGAGGATCTACCATCCAAAACCAGAGTATTTTCGTGTCCTTCCTGAGTATATAATTTGGCCAATAAAACCCAGATTTCTTCCAGTGCAGAATTGCGGTATGAATCTCAATTTGCCAATGACCTGTGAACATTTCCTCTTGTGAAAACTAAAATTAGGTGGAGCTCTTGGGGTTTTGTTTGGATCTGCCCCAATCTTTCAAGCCTATTCATGAGACAGTAGTAACATGCTAATTAGTTATCAACATGAGCTTCCATCCACAAGAAGATGTCTGTTAAGGCAATCAAATTTGTGGGTTCTCCAACGCTGGGTAGGGTACTTGCATAGGGCACAAAGATGTCAATCTGATATATTAGTGAACACGAATCCAAAGAGCTGGGACTGGTAAGAGACGTCATATCCAACTGGTAATTAAGTTTGAACGTGATATTGAATATTCTTTGAAATACGACGGATATCCGACGCTCATAAACATAAAACATTAGTGAAAAAGAGGGTTGAAGACTCCCTCATTCTTGCTGCTTTCAGGATCCTCGAATGCATAGTCATCGAGTGTCAGCCGTGCATCCTTCAACTTAGGTTCCACACTCCACCAATTAAGACACAAAGGCATAACACTTATAGGAATTATCATTTTTAACAGCATACGATTTGTTTGGGACCAAATTTTTAGTGCATTTCGGTGTTTGAGATCCAAGATATCTGCAACCCTAATTTCATTTGCTTAAAAGGCCAAAAGAAACATGAACGCTTGGCAATTTTGGTTCATATTAGCATCAGCTTGCCGACGCGCTTCTTATTAGGCCCACATCAAGTCCTTAAGTAGTCGTACCCAATTTGTCTCTTGGGGATGGCCACCGACAAAATTTCATGAACAAAAATCCATGGTATAGTTACCAAGAGATAAATGTCCATGGATAAAATTTGTGTCTCGTGTATGATGGGCATAGATTAAAATCCTTGAAATAATGTCCACCGTGTATGGAACTGGATAAAATTCTATGGGGAAAAAAATATCCGTTGCAAAATGCAGTGTTGCCAAAATCTGATTTATCTCTTGATCTCATGAACTTGAAAGTCTTGACCTCCACAGTTTACCAAAAATTCTGAAGCTTCAGGTTTCAAAATATGGTATACTTTATAAAATTTTGGAGAACTTTATGTTAAATCTTAACGTTTTGCTTGAAGGATCAATTAATTGCCAATTGATCAATCCAACTACTTGTTGTTGCTTGCAACCCTGTGAAAGTTTCAAATTTTACTTTTTTTCATTGTTTTCGTAAAAATTTCTTTGCTTAGAAGAAATTCAGGCAACAGAAATGTGGATGTTACTGTGCAATATGAATAAAAATTCCCTCCTCCACCGGTGAAAGTTGCTGAAACGGAATATCTGGGAACCGCTTATTTTCAACAACTTTGTTGACTTCCTCTGGTATGGGAAATTTGAGCAAACAAAAAAAAAAAAAACACACCCTGTGTAATAGTATGCTTTACAGGGCCGAGTCGGAATCAATTCATTTTTACAGCCTATATATAAATATATAAAGAAATTGGTAGACATGATGAGGCCCTTAGGTGCGGACACACACAAAAATTCATCATAGCCATTCATTTTTTCAAGATGAATGATTGAGATAAAATCAATGAGAAAAGTTATTAATTAGTTATATATAACTAAAATATTTTATCCCTTTTCTCCTTCATTTTATCTCAACCAAAAGATCAACGACTAAGAATATTTCTTACTGATATAGCATGTAAGGATCTTTTTTTTTTGTGTGTGTATATATATATTATATAGGGAGAGAGAGAGATTATTTTTTTTTTTTGTTGCCGAACGGTAAAAATTTTAAAAACCATTCTTAAAAGTACAACAAATCATTGCTAAAAACACTATAAATTGTTGCTGCATCATAAATAGGGACTAAAATTTACATGATATTTACATGACAACTGTATTTTAGTTGTATATTTTGAATTCTAGCCATTAACCACCTTTGCAGGTAATTAATGTTATATAACCGAAATGCTAGTCTTTTTCCCTGTCCTGTCAACCATATACTTACAGGTCTAGCACCAAAGAATCCGGTACGGTACCTACTCATTCCTACGTCGGGACGCAAGTGCCAGCGATCCCATCCGAAACTGATTCGGTATAATATCAAACGAGTCGAATCGGGTCCGACCTTCCCTCCCCCTCCTTTTTTTGATGATTGCTTTTCTTATTTGTGCCTATCGCGTTCGAGAGAGAATAAAAACTTCGCCCCCTTCCATCTCCGCTGGTTGCGGATGGGTAATATTATCTTCTTCCTCTTTCGCAGTACCGTGCGGAGCTAGGGTTTAGTGGACGGAATTCACGTTGGATTCCGGTGGGTCGTCGGCGCCATGTTGTCGCGATGGGCGCTGAAGCACGTCTTCAGATTTATCTTGAAGAAGAAGCTTGGGAAGATCATCCTGGGGGATCTCGACCTCGACCAATTGGATGTCCAGCTGGGCGCCGGCTCGATCGAGCTTCATGACCTCGCTCTGAACGTCGAATACCTCAATCAGAAGGTGCGCCGTCTTTTTTTTTTTCCTTCTTCCCTGTCTGAATTGGTCGGTTAATGTTGTTGCCAGCGTCGACGGTTTTGTTTCCTTTCCAGAAACTGACTCGTGGGTTGGGAAAAGCTGGCTTGTTTTTGTCGAATTCTGCAACCTATGAGTGCATGAATCGTGACATCGATTTTACTGCTGCACTTGTTTCTGCTGGCGTGATTGTTTTGCTTCGGGTTCAATTCGTAGTTGGTTTTCGAGGGCTTTTTTGGTGATTGTATTTTAGTTTTCTCTCCATGTTTGGAATTTTTCAATTCTGGAGCTTCTCAAGTAGCTATGGTTGTTTGGCGTTATTCACTCTTGCAAATTCAGTTGGAGGCGTGATTGTATTTTAGTTTTCTCTCCATGTTTAGAATTTTACAATTTTGGAGCTTCTCAAGTTGCTTTGGTTGTTTGGCGTTATTCACTCGTGCAAATTCGGTTGGTGGCGTGATGCTTCTTCAAGAAGATATTAGTTCTGGGTTGAGTGCAAATTTTATTTAGGAGGAACTGTATTTATTCAATTTTTTGGACTATGCCTCGGTATGGAAGCCAAAACAAAAATTTTATTGATGGTAACTTCTATGCTATCTAAAAAAATTTAGCATGTTGTTTTTGTAAGATTTTCACAGTATTCAGGTACAAGGTTCAACCCGACAGCTGAAAATATTAGCTAATGCACGATACCATGTCATCATCTTTCAGTAACATATTTTCAGCATATGTACGAGACTACTTCATGTGACCAGCGCAGGGGAATATGATACATATGCTTCCTTTCATTTTTGCAGCTAGGAATGAACCCTATCATGGTCAAAGATGGATCAATTGGTTCTTTATCAGTCAAAATACCATGGAATGTAAGCAACTGTGAGGTTGAAATAAAGGATCTTGAGATTGTACTTTCACAACAGTCGGTTGAAGAAGTCCCAGGGGCTGTTGAACATATGCGATCCCACAGAGTTGAAAAACCATCAATTTCGGGTAGTCGTGTCAAGATTAGCGACAGTAGGATCCATCAAGATGCTACATTCACTCCTTCAGATGTTCATGAAGGAGTGAAGACAATAGCAAATTTGGTGAAGTGTTTGCTTTCCAATTTCCATGTAAAAGTAAACAATTTGTTAGTTGCATTAGATCCTAACCCAAAAAAAGCTGGAAAGACGTCACATATCTACAGAATCATGGTTTTCCATATCACAGAATTGGCATATGGCACATGCCTGTCTGAAAGTGTGCAGACACATTCAGACTCAGGTTCACAGAGTGATGGTTTCCTGGGGATGACAAAGTTGACAAATTTCGTGACATTCCATGGCGCAACAGTGGAACTTCTTCAGGTGATTGATGAAGAGAGTCAGTCAGACTTCTCAGATGCCTCAGGATTCGGTATTAGTCAGAGCTGTAAGCCTTTTGTGCCTCCAATTCCTGTCTTTACTGGAGAAAATGGTCTCTGTGGAACTTTGAAACTAAGCATGCCATGGAAAAATGGCTCTTTGGACATTAGTAAGGTAGATGCAGAATTCCATATTGATCCAGTTGAGCTAAGGTTTTATCCTAGCTCCATACAGTTTATCATTTTCTTGTGGGATTCTTTCAAGTTCATTGGGAGAAATGACAATGGAAGCACAAATTGTAAGGCCGTGGGTTCCGAAACAGGTTTAAGGTTTGGATCTGACTATCGCCCCTTTATTTTGGTTTCATGTGTTAGATGCTGACAAATTAATACCTACTAGTGACAGGTTAGTAACAAATATGAACTCTCATATTGGTGTTGAAACTTTACCAAATGAGTCAATTCCTGGCACACGTTTAATACTTGACTGGGTGCCAGTGGGTATTATCAAAGACAAAAATGCTGGAGCAGAAGTAGAGCCTGATTTTGGGGCAAGGTTGATTCTAGTTCATGTTCTTCTAAATCCTTTTTGATCTGGCACTGCAATCTGTTTTTCTTATAAGCTTAAACCAAGCTTTTGGATTGCTTTTGATTGCTAATTAAACTGCTTCACTGGCAGTAGTCTAACGATTTTGGTCTTGTGGCTTTACAGTGTCAATCAGTTCTTTGACTGTCTGGATGGTATAAGCTCTCAGTCTGCTCTTAGTAGCAGCGGTATATGGAACTGGACGTGCTCTGTTTTCAGTACAATTTCTGCTGCTTCCTCCCTTGCTTCTGGTTCCTTGCATATCCCAACTGGTAAGCACATCATCGCCCTGAGACTGATAACATTCTAAATGCTATTCTCCACTTGTCTATGTCATTGTTAATTTGATCTCATTTGCATAAGTGCATTAGAATTGAACAAATCTTTTACTCATTGTCTATTTATGCACCATAAACATACTTGGATGGCAATAATTGTTGTTAATTTTTTAGGTAAGCACCAAGATGGTTTTGAATGTCATCTCTTGCTATAGTTTTTGGTGTCATATCCTGGAATGTGGCTACTAGTTCGTGACTGGACTATTTAGGAAGTTGTAAGAAGCTCTAATGTTGGATGTAGTGATGTTTATTTGACCACTTGACATGGCTGTATGGTCAAAATCATATGTTGGTTGCGTGTCTTTAGATCCTCTAAAAAGACTAGTTTACTCTAAAAAGCCTAGTTTACATGTCTGTTGGTTGCCGTGATTTTCCTGAGAATGATATTTGTGACAATGTTAATAAGTCATGACATAGAGGAAGTAAAAAGATTCAAAATTTTGTGCATCTTTAGAATTTTCTGCATGGTGGAAATGAAAAGAAGTGAAAGTTCCAACAACATTGAAGAAAGAGAGAAGAAAAAATGAAAAAGAGAAAAAGAAGAAAAACAAAGAAAAAGGAACTAAAAAGAAAAAAAGATGGAAGGAGAAGGAAATGTATTTGTCAGGAGAGAGACCCCCGTGATTAACTTTAGTTGTTTGAATGCCTACCAGTATGTCAAAGGACTAGTTGGCAGCTACTGGAGCTAGCTGGCAACCAGGTCGACAACCAACTACATGAATTAGGTGAAGACAACAATGTCAAGTACATGAAGACTGCATCACATGCTTGTGCCAACTGCCATGCAATGATGGGTCCTTTTCATTAGCAAAAATAGGAGTTAGTAGTTGGAAACTGAACAACGAAGATTTGTTTATTTGAAATCCTACATACAATATTAGCAATTTACTTCTGAATTCAGTCAGCAACATCACCTGCTTGAAGGAGGTTCTTTGGATCCGTGTTTCCCCTCTTTGAGCTACAGCCTACAGCTGATTGCTTTTCCCTCTTTCATCTGTGGTTCCCCTTTTAGTTTCACCTTTTTTACTCATCACCTTCCTGTCTGTTATAAGCCTCTACTTAGTCTAAGATTCTAATGAGGTGATTTGATGTTTGGAGAGGCCTCTTTTGTTTTGCTTCTTTGCCATTGTACTTCAACAACATCAAGTGCTTGAAGGAGGTTGACTGTGTTTGTAACCATTTTCCCCTCTTTAAGCCACAGGTGGTTGATTTACCCTTGTTCCTGTGTGTTCCCCTCTTACATTTTCTGCTTGGCACCTCCCACACTACCATAGGCTCCTATCCTAAGTCACATGGTTACTTCAGTAAGGTCCACGTACCCGTGTCACCGTACCCATACCCAAAATGGATACTTTGACACTTGGGTACCTATAGACCCAAACTGCTTAATTTTACTTTGATTTAATTTTTTCCACCTTACTTTTTTATTCTATTCTTTCATGTGAAAATTTGATTGATTTTCATATTTGACTAGGGGGCTGCTTGGTTGTCCATATGTTTAAAGTTTCTCATAGATTTCTTAAACACACTGCTGCAAGAGCCGTTGATATATGTTTTCTATGTTATTTATTTGTTTATGTTGACGTATATTCTTTATTTTGATACATATTTTCTAAGTATTTCTTATTGTTTATATATATATATATATAATATATATATATATAAGGCCGTACCCTCCGCACCCAAGTTATATATATATATATATATATATATATATAAGGCCGTAGCCCCCGCACCCAAGTTTTTTGAAAAGGGTCAGTACCGGCACCCGTACCCGTACCTATGTGACATAGCTCCTATCTAGTCTAACAACACAACTTGCTTCTATAAGAGAGGTACTTAGTTGTCTTTATCCTTCTTGATGATTCAACTCTTGAACGACAATGTTGTAGAGACCATTACAGTAATGTTTTAAAACATGAGTTTCTCATATCATCATATAATGAAAAGCCTGTTGAGAATTCAAACCAGGCTAACATTTTAAGAAATATAAAATACTAATGAAGATAAATGGTGAAGAAACTTGTAGAGTTTATGAAAAATGATCACCAGACTCAAACTTTCTCAAGACGTCAAACAGTGAACTTATATGTTGACAAAGCTGACTAATCAACAACCTTTAACTATCATTGTCTAATCCAGGAGTAGGTCCACAATTTCTAAACAGTAAATGCCAGGTGTATCCATTCAAGCAGAAGTCCTCTTAACGAATACTTTAATCTTGATAGTTGTCTTTCATCACATCAACCTTTTTATTTATTTCTTTATGTCTGTTTGAGAACCTTTTCTGCCATGTGTCAACTTATAAAGTTTGGGGCCAATTGTTGATTGAAGTTGCTGCTGCTTTGAGGTCATCATGTATCAATTGTCAAGTATATCGTGACTCTGATTGAGAAACATGCAATTTATGCCAAAATTCTGGAAAGCCTTTATGCATTTCATTAGTTTCCGTCTCCCAGATTGATTAGTGGTCTTTCCACTGCCGTGTACCTTCTTTTTGCAATTTTTTTGATTCTAAAGGATGTAATGAGCTTTATTTTTTAACAAGTCTCTCTCGGTAATGAAGTTGTAGATCGGGCCATAAATCGCGATCAATACTGATTGCTCTTATAAGTTTATAATATTTTTTCATATCTTATCATGCTATTATGTTGTTCTGTAACTTCTGTTTTACATGCATTTTAGTGTGAGATTTCTGTAAACAGTGGCACTGGCATCTTAATTAATCATGGTTCTAAAACTGGTTTCTGATCCTGTTGCTTGCTTGTTTGTACAGAGCAGCAGCATGTTCAAACAAATATAAATGCGACAATTGCTGGAGTGTCCATCATTCTATCTTTCCATGATGAAACACAAAATGGATGTAATGGCATGAAGAGCTCTGGGGAAAACATGTACGTCAACAACATGAATTCTGATGTAGAATCTCTGCATCTGGAGCAAAAAAATATGTTGCCAGATCAAAAGACTTGTTTTTATAGTTCTGTGCATTATTTAGAAGCAAACCTTCAAGGACTTAATGTCATTTTCCAGGTAATTATTGCAGAGATTTAATACATTGATTTTCTTTTATGAAGTACTTTTTCTGTTCTATTTCGTTGGTTGAATTGATGTTGAGTTTCTGGCAAAGGCAACAGATTTTTCCCCAACAAGTAAAGTTTGAAGCGGTACTGAAGCAGATCATGGTCAATGATTGCTTTAAGTTTGAGGGCAAAGCTACAGATTCGGGCTTGTTGGTTAATGGGGACGAACTATTTAGAGAGGTGAATTTGGTCCATTCTTTGCAGTCAGAGATTCAGGGTGCTCTTCCACCATTCCCTTTTTCATTTGAAGATCCTCCTGATATGTTGAAAAATGTGAGTCGGTCGGATACTGTGGTTGCAAATTTACACTTGGAGCCTGTTGATACCAAGGTGCAAGGAGATGATCACAGACCTATTGCGAGGGCCAAGTATGTGAAGATGAATATTTTGAGAACAAGTACTTCCTCTGAGCATCTGATTTCTGTGATATCTCGGCATGCAAATGGGAAACTAAGGGCATCAACATCGTTCTTTGCCCATCTTCCACCCACCATAATGTGGGTAAACCTGAACACTGTCAATATGCTATTGGACCTATGCAATCAAATTCGGAAAACTGCTGTTCCAAATTTTGGTGGAACTTCAGATGCATCATCTCATGGTCGTCAGGATCGTAAAGGGTTTGATCAAACAAGTGAAGATATGGCAAACCCTACAGTGGTAAGTGTTCAAGGCAATATCGTTCTTGCTGAAACAAGAACAATTGTGTGCTTTCCTCTCCAAAGATATGGGGATTCCAGAAGCCTTTATTTCCATAACAACTTTGCTGTTTTTGACCTGTGTCCATCAGAGAGGACAGATAGCGCAGGAGAGACTTTTCATGTGCAGAATGGATGTTCAGGAGGCAGCTCCAATTACATGCCTTCCACGTCTATTCATTTAAATATTGGTAGCTTCAGTGTATATCTAATTTCAAAGCCTGATAGAAACACTTCTGAGGGAAACTTATTTGTCTATAATGAGCAATCTTTTTCTGCAAAAGAGATTTTCTCTTCCATTGCAGGAAGTTGTGGCAAATGCTCTGGTGTCTTTATGATTTGGAATGTAGATGCAGTCACAGACATGCGTATAGCAAAGAGAGCATGGGATATGGCTACTTCAAGAAACTTCTCTAGGAACAAAGATTCCAGGAAGAAGTGTGAGTATGCGTCTGTAGCTACTGTCAGTGATCAAGAAGGTATAAGTTCCCAAGTACACCAGGAATTGATTTCTGCTTCAGGTTTTTCCTTCCGCGTCCATTTTGCACGAGCCATTGTCAGTCTTGGCCACACAGAGTATGCACTGCTGGTGCATCTCATAAGCCAAGTACTGGGTGTCTTTTCCAATGGCGGCTCAGCAAAAAATGATGTGAATACCAGGGAGGACTTTTCAAAGGACAAACTGCAATCACATGATGTCAAGTTTTCTCAGTCATCATTTCTTTTAGAATGCGATGTGCTAGACATTTCAGTCAAATTGGAGGAGGCGTTAGATGTGAATACATCAATCCAAAAGGAGCTTCCAGGTTCTTGGGCTAGTACATGTCTGACGGTTCAGAATTTTGAATTGCTTTCTGGTTCAAATATTGGTGGCATGCCTAGCTCAAGCATTCTATGGGTAAGCCATGGTGAAGGTGAGCTTTGGGGTTCCATTGTTAAGACAGCTGGAGAGGTTGCAGGAACAAGTGAGGATATAATGCTTGTCTGTGCCAGGAATTCTGCGATGCGTCGGGGTGATGGAGGTGGTGCCAATGCTTTATCATCTGGATTTGCTGGTACTTCCATTGTACATCTCAGTTATCCAGATATGCAAATGTCAACCTCAATAACTCTCAAATGTGGGACCCTTGTTGCTCCAGGTGGTCGTTTGGATTGGTTAGCGGCTTTATCATCCTTCTTTTGTGTTCCTGCTGGTGATGGTGCATGCAGTTCTGACGCTGATAGGCAAAAAAAATTTTCTCAGAAGGAAAAGGTCTATGAATCATCCTTTTTTCTGGAACTTGTGGATGTTGCTTTGAGTTACGAGCCTTACCAAAAGGGAGTTAAGGCTGGTAAAGAGGGGCTTAAATCTGCGTGTCCAGATCCCATGAAATGCACTGGCAAGATTGGAGAGCAAGGTGTGGCATGTCTTCTTGCTGCAGCTTCATTATATGTTTCGAGTAGAAACTCTGATGGTGCAACATCTAGTGATTATAAGATCGGGATTCAAGATATTGGCCTTCTTCTTTCTGATCTTCCTGCTTTGTGGAATTTGGTAGATTATGATGTAAGGCATCTCCGTGCAAACAACTATGTTAAAGTTGCTGGGGAGACATTAGTGGAAGTGATTTTGGAGACCGACTCGGACGATGGCACTTGGCAACTAACCTGCTCTGGTTGTCATGTCAAAATCAATACATGCCATGATACTATGGCTGGTTTGATTTGCTTAGGCAACCAGCTTCAGCAGCTTTTTGCACCTGATTTAACAGAATCTGTGCTGCACTTACAGACTCGATGGAATATTGTCATGCAAGCCAACAATGACAGAGATGAAACAAAAGCTTTTGGTGGGGATACATCTAAATCTCCTCTTATTGTGCAGGTTACAGACGAGGATAATAACTCGTCACCACTTGGTCTAATGGATGAGATACTAGATGATGTCTTTCGTGAGGAAGCAGCCCAATCTTTGGGCCCATCTGAATCTTTGAGCAATCATCCTCCATCCAGTGAAACTGTTTCAGATAACAAATGCTTCCTACATACGTCTAAAAATGGTAATGCTCCACTAAATGCCTCAAGTAATTTACTGCATCAGCCTGAACAAGGAAATCTCAGTAAACCCTCTCCCAATTGCTTGCCAGAATTTATAGATGACTACTATGTGCTAGATACATTTTCTGCACAAAATCCTGGTGGGTATCACAAACACAGTGACGCAGGTCCTTCATCTAGGGCTACTGGTTCTGCAAATAATGTGGATAATGGGAAGAGTGGATGGTATGAAGATGGCTCGTTCTGTATTGTTGAAAATCATGTCCCCATTGTGAACCATCATGAAGGATGTATAGATTCAGCCAGTTCTGAGTACTCCTTTAGTTCTTTTGCTTCAGTTGCAGAGGAGTTAAAGAGCAAAGGAAGGATTATTCTTGAAAATGTCAATGTTACATGGGCAATGTTTGCAGGATCTGATTGGTCCAGCTCTTCGTGCAACGGTTCAGAGGTCTCAAAAACAATTGGACGTGACACTGCCAAGTGCCTAGAGCTGTCATTGTTGGGGATGAACATTAAATATGATATTTTCCCTAATGGGAAACTTAATGTATCAAATCTCTCGATATCTATTCAGGATGTCCATGTATATGATAGCAGTAAAGAGGCCCCATGGAAGATGGTACATTTTTACACTGCCTGATTAAACCTTTATTTTGTTGGTTTTTTGAAATTCCATTGTTCTTGAGTTTTCCTGAGCACATTAAACTGGCAAAATGACAAATTCATCTATTTTGTGCATTTTGAAGATTCTGGGATACTATCATTCTAAACTTCATCCTAGAGAGAGCCATGCAAAAGCAGTAGATTTGATTTTAGAGACTGTTAAGCCAGATCCGCTGATACCTCTTGAAGAATACAGGTTAGATCTTCACTTGCAGACATATTATACATTATCTTTTCACTATTATCTTAAGAGGAATGCTCGTATTTTGTTTCTCTTTCTTTTGTTTTCTTGAACGCAAGTCTAGTGTGAAGAGAATACATCTTTGGTCATGAAAAAGGTCCAGGTTGGACCTCCCTTTTGCTTCTATAACAAGCATCATTGCTGATGCAATTGATCATACTCTTGCTTTATCCAGTTAACCCATTTGATGAGAGAAAAACTGTTTGCTATTTAGAAGTTACAACTGGTCTCCACTGTCAAGTAATCGTAGCTATTTGCCTTGAGTTTGTTCAATTTTTTAACCATAGGACTTTTACAACTGTACCTATTGCTTTAAGAACTCATTTGGTTTTCTTCTCCATCACTGCAAAGGTTTGTCGTTTGAGTTGTCAAAAGTAGTTCTTTCTTCAAAGCATAAAAATGGAAACAAATTTTTGATCATTTGCATCTTAAAAAATATTTCTAGCCTTAAACCAACTAATCTGGTTATTTCTATTGTCTGCAGGCTGAAACTTTCATTGCTTCCTTTACGGCTACATCTGCATCAAAGTCAAGTTGATTTCTTAGTTTCGTTCTTTTCACATGGACATCCTTCCAGTGACCAATTTTCTTCTGTTCCCAATGACCTGGGTAGGCCTTGTACATTTGCAACCAGTGTTAGTCAACTTAATGTCGTTGAGGAGGCATTGCTTCCTTTTTTTCAGGTACTCAGTTGGTTTCTTTAGTTTACCTTGTTTAAAATGTTTTCCTGAACGGGACCTAGTAGTATTCTGAAATTAATTTTGCAAACTTAGCTATCTAAGCCCATCAATTTCTTAGTTCATCTTGGTGTGCTGTGTACCTTTTAGCCTTTCCTCTATACAAATATTCTCTGATTTATTGTCATGTATTCTTTGTTTCACTTTCAAACTTCTTTGGCATGGTGAATGTGATTGTTTCTTACACTGTTAGAGAAGTGCCCAGGATTTTGTTCAGCTGGTCATTATAACTATTTTAATTACAGTATTTTTACTCACATTTATTTTTTCAGAAATGTGACATCTATCCAAGTATTCTGCGTGTGGATTACATCCCTCAACATGTTGATTTGGCAGCACTTGGTGGGGGTAACTATGTTGAGCTTCTTAATCTGGTTCCTTGGAAGGTGATGCTGCTCTCTATGTTTGAACTTGTGGAATTGTTTTATTTCTTCTGTAATGGCGGTTGTCAATCTGGAGGTGCAATGCAACTTAGATTGCAATCACTTTCAGAAGAATTATGACTTTTACTTTCAATAGGAAAAAAGAGACATGCCTCTACATCCAATTTGTAAGAGAATGAGACATTACTGGTTCAAGTACAAAGCACTTTGTGTTCCTAGTTTAAAGGGTGGGTTTTGTCTGAGGGCAACCATTGGGATAGTTGCTGCCAGACAGTTAATATTAAGATTTATTCATGTTTTGTCAAAGGTGCAGAGGTTCTATGTTATGTATTCAGTATGAGTTCAGCATTCAGCCCAGTTCTTCTTCATAAGGATATGAAAGGGTGGCAATTCTGGTCCATTACATTCTATAGTCTTCTGCACCTGCCACCTCCTCTTCTTCTCCCTCTTTTTTCTTTATTTTGGAATCTCCTCTGTATTCTTTTCCTCGGCCATGGTTTGACAATCTTATCAGACAGATCTCTTAATAGCAAACTGCAGCCAAAAGTTGAATTGTAGGTCTTCACTGTATTCTTCTTGACCAATTCCCTTTTTTGTTCTTTTTCATGCTTCATTTGCAGTTTGAGGGTGTGACACAGAGCTGATCTTTTGGATTAGACTGAAAGTTGGATCTGCTTTTTAATTGGTTCTATTTGAGTTATTCCTAGCACACTTTTATTTTCTAACTTGGATCCAAAATCAAAATTGTTAAACTGTGCTATTTAAGACATGATTGTTCTTTGAGAGGAATATTGTAGATTGATCAATTTTAAACCCTAATTTTATTTTTTTTAAGTTCTCTTCTTTTCTTTCGTTCATTCAGTTTGCTTTCTAGTCCTCTTTGATTTGCATTTCCTGGGAATTAGAGTGAGGACCTCGCATTACTGCATCAGGATACCAGTTCTTAGGACTTATGCATCTGTATAGGTGTTTTCAGTAGACTAGTTCATGTTGACTAATGGTTGGTGCTGAATATTTTATTCAGGGAATTGAGTTACGACTCAAGTATGTCCATGCTGCTGGCATTTATGGATGGAATAGTGTTTGTGAAACAGTAATTGGTGAATGGTTGGAAGATATCTCTCATAATCAGGTTTGTTGAACCTTTTATGCTTAGAGAAAGTATGAAATAGGTAGTTCATTAGTTTCAATTTTACTGTTGCTTCCCCTTATGTAGACACATATACTATTTTGCAGGTCCGTGAGTTAATTAAAGGGTTGGTTCCAGTTAGGTCCTTGTGTTCTGTTGGCTCTGGGGCTGCTAAGTTGATATCATTACCGGTTACAAACTACAGGAAGGACCACAAGCTGCTCAAGGGTTTACAAAGAGGTATAATCCAATGGATGGACGCTGCTTATCTATTTTGTGGCAAACTTGCATCCACAAAGCTTTCCTTTCCCTGAGGATCCAATAGGATCTGTTGCTTACTATCGATCTTGGTGAGGCCTATGTACACAAAACACATATTGATTATTTGCAAGATCCATGAAAGTTGGTCACTCCTCTAAGCAGCATAATGGTGATTTAGGAAATAATAAGATCAGTAAAAGTTTGGTCACTTTTGAGACAGCGTAATGGCAATTTAAGAAATAAGAGATAAAGAAAGAGATCAAACAAGAGGATGAGGTCCAGGAGAGGAGAGGGGAGGAGAGGAGAGGTAAGAGAGAAAACCTGGGAAGAACCAATTTTTTTTTTTAAATTCTGGGTCTAAAAGCACAGTTAAAGAACAATGGATGAAAATTTGACGTTACTCAACCATTCTGACTATTATGATTATATGGTTTGTGGATGACAGTAAATTTGTATTTTCTACTTTGTTTACTACTAGTACTGCTTTAATGTTGGACGTGGCTGTGTTTTATGTTAATGATAAGCGTCATGATCCTCAGGTGCCATTACATTTCTTAGGAGTGTATCACTTGAAGCGGTTGCTTTAGGTGTACACTTGGCTGGTGGAGCCCATGATATGCTTCTTCAGACAGAGTATATTCTTCAAAATGTGCCACCTTCAGTACACACAGCTTCTAGAGACAGAGAAGATGCTGCTGTGCGAGTCAATCAGCCAAATAATGCACAAGAAGGAGTACAACAGGTAATTGTGCCGAGTCTTCTATCTGGTTTTACTAGTTACATCCTTTCCTGCAGTAAAAGCATGTTTCTAAATCTGGAAAACAGGCATTATTTACAATTTTGTTACTGTGTGAAACCACCATTGACTGTCAGCTATTAGATTTTGTTAATCTCAGATATGCTCAGTTTGTTCCAAGTGATAGTTTTCATTCCTCTTGAAATTGACAGGCATACAAAACCCTTGCTCATGGTTTTGGAAAGTCTGCATCTGCGTTGGTTGGAAATCCCATGAAGTCATACAACCGTGGTGCGAGTGCTGGATCAGCTCTGGCAAGTGCTGCCAAGTCTGCCCCTGCTGCTGCTGTGGCTCCTGCTACTGCAGCAGTTGGTGCAATACATTGTGCTCTCCTCGGTGTAAGAAACAGGTAAGCATATTTTTGGATTCTTCATATGGATCCTGTACTTTTGGTGTCCAATAAATCATTTTTATGTTTCAGCCTCGATCCAGAGCGCAAGAGAGAATCTATGGAGAAGTATTCTGGTCCCTCTAGTCTGCATCATAAACCCATGGTATTATACTTTTTTCTGTAACTTCTTTTCCTTCTCTCTTGATATAGCATATTTAATACTCCATGTTTGTCAGCCATTACATTAGTATTTGCTACACCTGTTTCTGATCCTACATTTTCTCTGTGCAGAGGTAGAAGTGCTTCATATATTTGTTTTATGGCTGATAACAGCTTGTATTATGTAAGTTAGCCATTCTTAGAAAAGCATAGCCTCTTATTGTATTCTCTCCTCATTTCGCTATTTTCGTTGTATGTGTTGTGTTAACTCAGTTTGGTGCGTGCAGGTGTACAGTTCCAACAATTCTTTGCTTGAAGAATAGGATGATGTACAAAGTGTAAATATGTGAGGAGGCAGCTTTGGAAGTTACCTAATTGTTAGTATCTTTCCTGACAGCCCCGTCTGTTTGGGTCTTGAGGCTGTCGTCTGCTGGCCTGGTATATTGCGCATAGCGATTCATTCTTTCATTGTATGTATAATCTGACAATGGTGTGAAATAAAATTGCAGAATGCTCTCTCCGGGCATCCTTTTCCAAGTGAAAATCCATTTGTAGCCTCAGCATGTTTTTTATTGTGTTACCAATTTGTCTTCTGGATAACTGGTCAGAATCAAAGGAGATGAAGTACCGAGGACTAAAACCATGGTTACTGTCTTTTATGCGCTTTATTAAGGGAGTCGCCTTTTCCCGGTCTTCTTCTTCTTCTCTCATACGTTGAGTTTCTTCCTCCTCAACTATCAGACGTTTAGTTGCGTGTTGTCCTGTGCGGGGCAGCTGGGAAGGCGTCAAACGTGTCACTCTCACGTTATTCCATTTTTTTTCTTTTTCTTCTTTTGTTCGATTTCACGCTATTCCATTTTTCTTCTCTTACAAAAACTCTCTCCCTTTCTCCCGCTAAATTTCTCTTCACTTTTTTTTTTCCATCTTGCCAGCAGATACTCTCTCATTGGAGGCCAGCTGAAGCACGTTATTCCATACCAGCAGAAACTCTCTCTTTCTCTCTCCATCCATCCTCCTGAACTGTTTTCTCTTGTTGCACTGTCCCACTAAATGTCTCTTCCTCCTAATGCAAGAGTTCTCCATTGTTCAAGTAGTAAAAAATGCAAAAGAACCAAAGAAGTCATTCTTTTGAGCGAAGAGGAGGAGGGCAGTGATCACACAGAGAAGCTCAAGACAAGAATGAAGAGTTCAAATATGCAGGAAGGTAAGATTATAGAGGTTGACAATGATGTTGAAATGAGAAAGTTTGGAAGGAAAAAATGGTGTTCAAGTTCATGGAAAGAAAATGAACCATCAGACGCATCTTCAAGGATAGGGATCACAATTTGCTCCTCTATTAATGGAAAAGGTGAGAAGAAGAGAGCAATTGAGCTCATGAGTAGTGGGGATGATAGTGAAGTTTCAACTCATGAGCACTAAAACCATGGTTACGTTTCATGGTACCTTCAGCATCACAAGAAAACCCATGCACTTTGATGGTGGTAACCATGACACATGATGATCGATTTTTGCATCTGCAAGTGACAGTCGACAAAGTTAACTGCAACGATGCACGTATACCTCTATGATGAGATTGGTGGTGATACCTCCGCAGCAACACCGTAGAAATTATGCTACCAATTTTTGCCCCCTTACAGTGAATACGATCATCAGCGTGATACGATATGCATAGCAACATATATTGCAAAATGAACCAGTCTGCTTTTTGCTCAAATATTGATTAGCAGCTTTCTCCTATGTGCGTTGATCCGGTGGGCCAAACAAACTGTCCAAAAATGATATCAACAGTTGGAAACGTACCAATTCCGAGTTAATTTCTTAAGGGTGGCTGTTCCCTCCGTTCATGATGTTGAGAATGATGGCTAAAGCTGCCATAACCAGCTAATTTTTGCAACAGTAAGCTGCGGTAGGCAGGAGATCACTAAAACCCCCCTCCATTTCTTATGCACCTTTATTGTACTGGCCTGAATATACGTGACAGTAACTAGAGAGGTGAGCTCCTCCTGAAAATAACCATAGTTAACCCGTTGGACGTACTTTCTTGACCTTAGATTGGTACATCTATAGCTTATGAGAATCGAATTAATCTTGATCTTCCATGCGTGGCAGAGCCCCACTGTGACAACCGCTTAGGTCTGCCTATGCCCATTATTTTCTATCATGGATTTCTTCGTAGCGGAAAAACTGTTTGTTTTCTTGACTTAACCGCCACGGGGTGTAGAAAAATGTGGTGTATGGCACCTATGTCGCGTGCGGAGGTAATTGACTTGGTCCTCATGCTATTCTATTTGGACGGCATACCTACGGTAATTGCAGTCATATTTGTAGTTCTCTGAATTCATACACACACAATGACACAGTATATATATATATATATATATATATATATATATATATATATATATATATATATATATATATAATATTCTTTTTAGTAGCGGATATTCTTATCCTTGGTGTGGTCCATCTCAATTTAGCAAACAACAGGGGATCCTAGTGATGGAATGCTGTCCCATTATTAGCAAAAAAAAAAAAAGTAGATCGGCATTCGCCATCAGCAGTTCTAGAATGGGCTTCTCTGCTCCGAGTTTTTTGCAGTTTGTTCGAGCAGGGCAAGTGCAAAGTTGCCCATATATGGGTCATCAAAATGAAAGGTGCTTCTGAGAGAAAATTGTTGATTGCAGAAGGAAAAGCAGCTTCTGCTTCGTGAAGGGTATCAACAAGTTATTGCTGGCAAGTTGCGAGAGACCATCGCAGCAATCAAATGATCCATGGGACTCTTGGAACTGACGCGATTGCTTCTGAAAACCCAGTCCCATCTCTGACACCGTTAATCGAACTACGCAGTGGCGCTTGCAGAAAGCTTTTGTCACAGCAACAAGTTTCTTGAAAGCTTTTTCTAATTTTCTAAAAGCTTGCACTTACATCTGGCAATTACACATAGAAAAGGACCTTCCTTTTACAAAGTACATTTCATGGGATGTGGCATGGGCACTTGGTTCCTTTTCCTTGTTATCCGGCTCCTTGTTTTGATGCCTTCATTTTGGTACTAAACAAAATTTCAACTTAGCCTCTTCAAAATGTGCGTACGAAGTTTGGAAATTTGAAGTTAGAACTATTCTTGCACTGCCTTGTGTTTCTTCGAAATTCTGCCTGACAAACATACATCTAACCTACATTCAAGAAAGCAAAAACACTTGATCGCTTCGTGAACCAAGCTCTGAACTTTGGTTGCGTTTAGATACATGCATAAAATCATTTTTATTATGAACATATCTGATATGCTGATCAAGTGAATTTGAAAAATAGAAAAAAGCAAGATCTTCAATATGACATCACGCTGGAATTGGTGATCTGACGATTTTAAGGCAAATGTAACATATTAAACTTTGGTTTGCTCCGCCATTCATGTACCCAAACAAATCCCAGTTGGTGAGCTAATAAACTGAATAATAGTTGGTTGAGCTGCATATCTTTTAAGGAATACCTTTGGCTTTCAATTAAGGAATATCTTTTAAGATGAATCATAAATTTATTGCACTTGGATGTCCGAGGTGAACCATAACTTTAGGCCGTACTCCAATAAAATGTAGTTATTAGTTTTAATTGCTGTCGGATCCATTTTTTACGTAATAATCGATGGGGTTCATGATCATTTTTGGTAACGAACTATGTCGAGTTAACTGTTGTGTTCACAAGTAGAAACTTCAAAAAATTGTAATCTTTGGTTGGTAATGTATCATCTTAGAGATTGGGTTCAACATGACGTTTTGGGTCATGTCAAATCATTCCTATGCTCAAATTTCTGCTCACCCTCATGAAAATTTTAACCTTATGGCATGCCGCTGCTGGGGCCGCCCATGGCACCCACCTTGAAAATTGTCAGCCTGACTTTGACCTGGTCATATGTTGAACAATATAAAGCTGAACCGGGCTTGTCTGTGCAGGCAGGTTGCCTGACTCGGCCATGGCATGGCAGGTACCTCATGATGCTGAGTCCGGGTCCTAGTTGGGCAATGTATAGCCTTAACATGGCATTAGGATTTGACATATGGATGAATTAATACATGGAAGCAAGTTTTAGTGCAATCCCAAATACAACCATGGGTTCAAAAACCATAGAAATATGCAGAGGCCACAATTGTTTCGCAGTTACAGGAAAAGGTGAATCAATTTTGGCGACTGTCAGATTCCGATCTTCACATAAATGTTAATCATGTAGTGTTCCCAATACCTTTTGGAGCAGATCAACGTTCAATCATGTATGCTAGCAGAGGAAGGGGAAGAAGAAAGAAAGGTGTTGCCGCTAACATGAACTTCAATAGATTATGATAAGGGCATCAGCTTCGGGGTTCTACCGAGTACCGACGACCGATGCATCCGTTATTGTCTGATTCCACTTGAATGGACGATGCAACTTTATACTTTCATTTCGGAAAAGAAAAAGCTAAGGATGAAGCTAAAGTTTCCTATTCAATTCAATCGTGGTCGTGGCAGCGAGATAAAGCTCAAATGAGTAAATCTTTTTTTTTTCAACTATTTTTCATTTGAATATTTCCAACCAAAAAAAAAAAAACTTTTAAGAAGAAAAACAGGGAACACCACCATGTCAAATTCTTGTAGTGGGTCCCACCCGAAGCCTGAATCCAAGTTTTGTGGGGAGTCGGTTGGATTCCCTTTCTTTCTCCAAATGCATAGACAGTAGCAGTTTTGGTGTCAACATAGGAGTTGGTTGCGTCATCAGTCGATGTAATGTATGGAGGAGAGGGGGGCCAGTTAGGTCAGTTGTTAAATTTTGTATAATCAACAGATCAGAAAGACGAATCAAGAAAGCAGGGGAAGGGGGAAAGGATGCAAACCCTGTAGCGCGGAGGTGAAGGGAGCGTAGAGATCAAGAACGGCGATGGCGGATGGGCGGCTGAGGGCACCTTGATGGCGTCGATGGCCTTCTGCAGTAGGCTATTGTGATAGGTGACAAGCCTATTGCCGGAGGCATCGTAGCGAGTGTAGGATGAGTTGGCCGTACTCAGGGAGATGCAGCCCACCGGCGGCAGCCCCATCACCCCCACCTTCTGCAACCCCAATCCCAGGATCCTTTTCAGGTTCACCGCCTTCTGGTTGACCACCAAGCTTTTTACACCCTACACTGGATCTGCTGCTCATACAAATCGATCTGAGTGTTCAAATGGGCAACTACTCCCTTTAAACACGCTATAAAGAAGCGAATTATAGAGAAAGAGGAGAATAAACAGACAGCCTGGCTACTTTCTAATGTCCTTCCATCTACTGCTTGCCTTCTTAGCCAGTCTGTTTTGTCAAACCCGACAACGGCTACAGTGCCGTAAGTCAGTCTGGTCAAACGCAGCCAACATCTTGATCCGTACCAATAATATTTGATCAGGAGACCTAGCTCAATTCTGCATCTAAGTGCATTGGAGTACTGGCTGGCCAAAAATAATGTTCAACGTACATATAAATCAAAATTAATGACTTAATTAGTTATATATTGAAACTTGAAATGTTGTTTGGCAACAAAAACACTTTATCAATGTCTCGTGAATCTGTCCCAACGAATGAGTAAGTTCACGTTTAATTATCTCATGAACATGGTTCATTCGTTGGGACTGTTTCATGAGAGTATCTCTACTGCCAAATGACTATTGACTAAGACGTTGAGATTTACTAGCTTGAACATTGACCTTAAAATGTCAGAATCTCAACTAGTCGATCATCAACTAGTCGATCATCAACTCGTCAAAAAGAAACAAACTAGGTTAACTCTTTTTTTTCCCTCTCTTAATCCATACTCAGCAATTGTGATTTGCTTCGACTAATTCCAAGCAGCATTTGTGTTGTATGAACTTAGTTTATTTTTTCTTTTTAATTTTGAACTCTATGAGAATTCTTTCATACATCACTAATAACGTGAATCATTTTTCTTTGCTTTTTGCATTGATGAGGAGAGAATGAATAAGAACGACTAAAAGTGTGCGATCTCTTTTGGGGTGATTATGACATTACACCTTTGCTTTGACCACAACATTTTTGAAGTTGTGTGATTTTTTTAGGTGTTGATCGTCACTCAAGACAAATAGATCACCAGTTATATAACAAAAATGTGTGACATGTGACAAACGTCTTTATGAAAGTAATGCTTTCTTATGCATGTGACTGTTGTTGATGGAGATTTGACCGT